>NC_092412.1:3140674-3172781 GCF_040894005.1 Engystomops pustulosus
CCAGGGCAGATCCCCAGGGCTGAACCCCAGTGCAGATCCCCAGGGCAGATCCCCAGGGCGGAACTCCAGTGCAGATCCCCAGGGCGGATCCCCAGTGCAGATCCCCAGTGCAGATCCCCAGGGCAGATCCCCAGGGCTGAACCCCAGTGCAGATCCCCAGTACGGAACCCCAGTACGGAACCCCAGTGCAGATCCCCAGGGCAGATCCCCAGGGCAGATCCCCAGGGCGGAACCCCAGTACAGATCCCCAGGGCACATCCCCAGGGCACATCCCCAGGGCACATCCCCAGGGCACATCCCCAGGGCAGATCCCCAGGGCACATCCCCAGGGCGGAACCCCAGGGCACATCCCCAGGGCGGAACTCCAGTGCAGATCCCCAGGGCGGATCCCCAGGGCGGATCCCCAGTGCAGATCCCCAGTGCAGATCCCCAGTGCGGATCCCCAGGGCAGATCCCCAGTGCAGATCCCCAGGGCAGATCCCCAGGGCAGATCCCCAGGGCAGATCCCCAGGGCGGAACCCCAGTGCAGATCCCCAGGGCAGATCCCCAGGGCGGAACTCCAGTGCAGATCCCCAGGGCGGATCCCCAGGGCGGATCCCCAGTGCAGATCCCCAGGGCAGATCCCCAGGGCGGAACCCCAGTGCAGATCCCCAGGGCACATCCCCAGGGCACATCCCCAGGGCAGATCCCCAGGGCGGATCCCCAGAGCACATCCCCAGGGCACATCCCCAGGGCACATCCCCAGGGCACATCCCCAGGGCAGATCCCCAGAGCACATCCCCAGAGCACATCCCCAGGGCACATCCCCAGGGCGGATCCCCAGAGCACATCCCCAGGGCACATCCCCAGTGCACATCCCCAGGGCACATCCCCAGGGCACATCCCCAGGGCAGATCCCCAGGGCGGGATGTTTCATCTAGTAGTTTAGGGCTTCCTTAAAATGTATCTTTTATAACATGCTAATTCATTTCATGGGCTACGGGGGAGTCGCCATAGCCTCTGCTAGTTCCGGGGACTGTGGTTAGGACACGCCCCAGTAGCCCAGCAGAGACGCCCCCATGCGCATCCACTACCATTGTAAAGGCTGCGCTAGCAAAGTAGCTACGGTCGCATCGCCGGCTTCAGGGAACAAGTGCGCATGCGCTCTGCATAGAGGGATACAAGTACCCCCCCCCTGTATACATACCAGGGGCCCCTGGTGCACGCAGTAACACTCCACTCCTTCTAAATGGAAATCAGAGAAACCCAGAAGGTTCAGATCAATTCCTTAACAGCAGCACAAATTATCAATTACCCAACTCGCCCGGTAAGAAATCCCATCAGTGAGGAGCGGAGGTTCTGCTTCACTGCTCTATAATAACCTCTGGTAACACGACAAGGATGGAGCAGCCGCCCCTGAGAGACCGCCCGAGGCGGCAGGATAATGGGAGATACTCAATCATCAGCGGCGACTGCCGGAGCGCAGGGTCTGAGACATACAGTATAGCTTCTCACTAAATCTTCAAAATATTATTAGGAGGCGACAGGAAGGAGAGGGGGGGGCCACATTCACACCCCCAACAATCAATAATATATCTGAGGATGTAGCTGATAAGTGATCAGGTCTATAGATCAGATACTGATAGGAGGAGGCTGATAAGTGATCAGGACTATAGATCAGATACTGATAGGAGGAGGCTGATAAGTGATCAGGTCTATAGATCAGATACTGATAGGATGAGGCTGATAAGTGATCAGGTCTATAGATCAGATACTGATAGGATGAGACTGATAAGTGATCAGGACTATAGATCAGATACTGATAGGAGGAGGCTGATAAGTGATCAGGACTATAGATCAGATACTGATAGGAGGAGGCTGATAAGTGATCAGGTCTATAGATCAGATACTGATAGGAGGAGGCTGATAAGTGATCAGGACTATAGATCAGACACTGATAGGATGAGGCTGATAAGTGATCAGGTCTATAGATCAGATACTGATAGGAGGAGGCTGATAAGTGATCAGGACTATAGATCAGATACTGATAGGAGGAGGCTGATAAGTGATCAGGACTATAGATCAGACACTGATAGGATGAGGCTGATAAGTGATCAGGTCTATAGATCAGATACTGATAGGAGGAGGCTGATAAGTGATCAGGACTATAGATCAGATACTGATAGGATGAGGCTGATAAGTGATCAGGACTATAGATCAGATACTGATAGGATGAGGCTGATAAGTGATCAGGTCTATAGATCAGATACTGATAGGAGGAGGCTGATAAGTGATCAGGACTATAGATCAGATACTGATAGGAGGAGGCTGATAAGTGATCAGGTCTATAGATCAGATACTGATAGGATGAGGCTGATAAGTGATCAGGACTATAGATCAGACACTGATAGGAGGAGGCTGATAAGTGATCAGGTCTATAGATCAGATACTGATAGGATGAGGCTGATAAGTGATCAGGTCTATAGATCAGATACTGATAGGATGAGGCTGATAAGTGATCAGGTCTATAGATCAGATACTGATAGGAGGAGGCTGATAAGTGATCAGGTCTATAGATCAGATACTGATAGGATGAGGCTGATAAGTAATCAGGACTATAGATCAGATACTGATAGGAGGAGGCTGATAAGTGATCAGGTCTATAGATCAGATACTGATAGGATGAGGCTGATAAGTGATCAGGACTATAGATCAGATACTGATAGGATGAGGCTGATAAGTGATCAGGTCTATAGATCAGATACTGATAGGATGAGGCTGATAAGTGATCAGGACTATAGATCAGATACTGATAGGATGAGGCTGATAAGTGATCAGGACTATAGATCAGATACTGATAGGAGGAGGCTGATAAGTGATCAGGTCTATAGATCAGATACTGATAGGATGAGGCTGATAAGTGATCAGGACTATAGATCAGATACTGATAGGATGAGGCTGATAAGTGATCAGGTCTATAGATCAGATACTGATAGGATGAGGCTGATAAGTGATCAGGACTATAGATCAGATACTGATAGGAGGAGGCTGATAAGTGATCAGGACTATAGATCAGATACTGATAGGATGAGGCTGATAAGTGATCAGGACTATAGATCAGATACTGATAGGAGGAGGCTGATAAGTGATCAGGTCTATAGATCAGATACTGATAGGATGAAGCTGATAAGTGATCAGGACTATAGATCAGATACTGATAGGATGAGGCTGATAAGTGATCAGGTCTATAGATCAGATACTGATAGGAGGAGGCTGATAAGTGATCAGGTCTATAGATCAGATACTGATAGGATGAGGCTGATAAGTGATCAGGACTATAGATCAGATACTGATAGGATGAGGCTGATAAGTGATCAGGACTATAGATCAGATACTGATAGGATGAGGCTGATAAGTGATCAGGTCTATAGATCAGATACTGATAGGATGAGGCTGATAAGTGATCAGGACTATAGATCAGATACTGATAGGAGGAGGCTGATAAGTGATCAGGTCTATAGATCAGATACTGATAGGAGGAGGCTGATAAGTGATCAGGTCTATAGATCAGATACTGATAGGATGAGGCTGATAAGTGATCAGGACTATAGATCAGATACTGATAGGATGAGGCTGATAAGTGATCAGGACTATAGATCAGATACTGATAGGATGAGGCTGATAAGTGATCAGGTCTATAGATCAGATACTGATAGGATGAGGCTGATAAGTGATCAGGACTATAGATCAGATACTGATAGGATGAGGCTGATAAGTGATCAGGTCTATAGATCAGATACTGATAGGAGGAGGCTGATAAGTGATCAGGACTATAGATCAGATACTGATAGGATGAGGCTGATAAGTGATCAGGTCTATAGATCAGATACTGATAGGATGAGGCTGATAAGTGATCAGGACTATAGATCAGATACTGATAGGATGAGGCTGATAAGTGATCAGGACTATAGATCAGATACTGATAGGATGAGGCTGATAAGTGATCAGGTCTATAGATCAGATACTGATAGGATGAGGCTGATAAGTGATCAGGTCTATAGATCAGATACTGATAGGAGGAGGCTGATAAGTGATCAGGACTATAGATCAGATACTGATAGGAGGAGGCTGATAAGTGATCAGGACTATAGATCAGATACTGATAGGATGAGGCTGATAAGTGATCAGGTCTATAGATCAGATACTGATAGGAGGAGGCTGATAAGTGATCAGGACTATAGATCAGATACTGATAGGATGAGGCTGATAAGTGATCAGGACTATAGATCAGATACTGATAGGATGAGGCTGATAAGTGATCAGGACTATAGATCAGATACTGATAGGATGAGGCTGATAAGTGATCAGGACTATAGATCAGATACTGATAGGATGAGGCTGATAAGTGATCAGGTCTATAGATCAGATACTGATAGGAGGAGGCTGATAAGTGATCAGGACTATAGATCAGATACTGATAGGATGAGGCTGATAAGTGATCAGGTCTATAGATCAGATACTGATAGGAGGAGGCTGATAAGTGATCAGGTCTATAGATCAGATACTGATAGGATGAGGCTGATAAGTGATCAGGACTATAGATCAGATACTGATAGGAGGAGGCTGATAAGTGATCAGGTCTATAGATCAGATACTGATAGGAGGAGGCTGATAAGTGATCAGGGCTATAGATCAGATACTGATAGGATGAGGCTGATAAGTGATCAGGACTATAGATCAGATACTGATAGGAGGAGGCTGATAAGTGATCAGGTCTATAGATCAGATACTGATAGGATGGGGCTGATAAGTGATCAGGACTATAGATCAGATACTGATAGGATGAGGCTGATAAGTGATCAGGTCTATAGATCAGATACTGATAGGAGGAGGCTGATAAGTGATCAGGACTATAGATCAGATACTGATAGGATGAGGCTGATAAGTGATCAGGTCTATAGATCAGATACTGATAGGATGAGGCTGATAAGTGATCAGGACTATAGATCAGATACTGATAGGATGAGACTGATAAGTGATCAGGACTATAGATCAGATACTGATAGGATGAGGCTGATAAGTGATCAGGACTATAGATCAGATACTGATAGGATGAGGCTGATAAGTGATCAGGACTATAGATCAGATACTGATAGGAGGAGGCTGATAAGTGATCAGGTCTATAGATCAGATACTGATAGGATGAGGCTGATAAGTGATCAGGTCTATAGATCAGATACTGATAGGAGGAGGCTGATAAGTGATCAGGACTATAGATCAGATACTGATAGGATGAGGCTGATAAGTGATCAGGTCTATAGATCAGATACTGATAGGATGAGGCTGATAAGTGATCAGGTCTATAGATCAGATACTGATAGGATGAGGCTGATAAGTGATCAGGTCTATAGATCAGATACTGATAGGATGAGGCTGATAAGTGATCAGGACTATAGATCAGATACTGATAGGATGAGGCTGATAAGTGATCAGGACTATAGATCAGATACTGATAGGAGGAGGCTGATAAGTGATCAGGTCTATAGATCAGATACTGATAGGAGGAGGCTGATAAGTGATCAGGACTATAGATCAGATACTGATAGGATGAGGCTGATAAGTAATCAGGACTATAGATCAGATACTGATAGGAGGAGGCTGATAAGTGATCAGGACTATAGATCAGATACTGATAGGAGGAGGCTGATAAGTGATCAGGTCTAGAGATCAGATACTGATAGGAGGAGGCTGATAAGTGATCAGGACTATAGATCAGATACTGATAGGATGAGGCTGATAAGTGATCAGGACTATAGATCAGATACTGATAGGAGGAGGCTGATAAGTGATCAGGACTATAGATCAGATACTGATAGGATGAGGCTGATAAGTGATCAGGACTATAGATCAGATACTGATAGGAGGAGACTGATAAGTGATCAGGTCTATAGATCAGATACTGATAGGAGGAGGCTGATAAGTGATCAGGACTATAGATCAGATACTGATAGGAGGAGGCTGATAAGTGATCAGGACTATAGATCAGATACTGATAGGATGAGGCTGATAAGTGATCAGGTCTATAGATCAGATACTGATAGGATGAGGCTGATAAGTGATCAGGTCTATAGATCAGATACTGATAGGATGAGGCTGATAAGTGATCAGGTCTATAGATCAGATACTGATAGGAGGAGGCTGATAAGTGATCAGGACTATAGATCAGATACTGATAGGATGAGGCTGATAAGTGATCAGGTCTATAGATCAGATACTGATAGGATGAGGCTGATAAGTGATCAGGACTATAGATCAGATACTGATAGGAGGAGGCTGATAAGTGATCAGGACTATAGATCAGATACTGATAGGATGAGGCTGATAAGTGATCAGGTCTATAGATCAGATACTGATAGGATGAGGCTGATAAGTGATCAGGACTATAGATCAGATACTGATAGGAGGAGGCTGATAAGTGATCAGGACTATAGATCAGATACTGATAGGATGAGGCTGATAAGTGATCAGGGCTATAGATCAGATACTGATAGGATGAGGCTGATAAGTGATCAGGTCTATAGATCAGATACTGATAGGAGGAGGCTGATAAGTGATCAGGTCTATAGATCAGATACTGATAGGATGAGGCTGATAAGTGATCAGGACTATAGATCAGATACTGATAGGATGAGGCTGATAAGTGATCAGGACTATAGATCAGATACTGATAGGAGGAGGCTGATAAGTGATCAGGTCTATAGATCAGATACTGATAGGAGGAGGCTGATAAGTGATCAGGACTATAGATCAGATACTGATAGGATGAGGCTGATAAGTGATCAGGTCTATAGATCAGATACTGATAGGAGGAGGCTGATAAGTGATCAGGACTATAGATCAGATACTGATAGGATGAGGCTGATAAGTGATCAGGACTATAGATCAGATACTGATAGGATGAGGCTGATAAGTGATCAGGACTATAGATCAGATACTGATAGGATGAGGCTGATAAGTGATCAGGACTATAGATCAGATACTGATAGGATGAGGCTGATAAGTGATCAGGTCTATAGATCAGATACTGATAGGATGAGGCTGATAAGTGATCAGGACTATAGATCAGATACTGATAGGAGGAGGCTGATAAGTGATCAGGTCTATAGATCAGATACTGATAGGATGAGGCTGATAAGTGATCAGGTCTATAGATCAGATACTGATAGGATGAAGCTGATAAGTGATCAGGACTATAGATCAGATACTGATAGGATGAGGCTGATAAGTGATCAGGTCTATAGATCAGATACTGATAGGATGAGGCTGATAAGTGATCAGGACTATAGATCAGATACTGATAGGATGAGGCTGATAAGTGATCAGGACTATAGATCAGATACTGATAGGATGAGGCTGATAAGTGATCAGGACTATAGATCAGATACTGATAGGATGAGGCTGATAAGTGATCAGGTCTATAGATCAGATACTGATAGGATGAGGCTGATAAGTGATCAGGACTATAGATCAGATACTGATAGGAGGAGGCTGATAAGTGATCAGGACTATAGATCAGATACTGATAGGATGAGACTGATAAGTGATCAGGACTATAGATCAGATACTGATAGGAGGAGGCTGATAAGTGATCAGGACTATAGATCAGATACCGATAGGAGGAGGCTGATAAGTGATCAGGACTATAGATCAGATACTGATAGGAGGAGGCTGATAAGTGATCAGGACTATAGATCAGATACTGATAGGATGAGGCTGATAAGTGATCAGGACTATAGATCAGATACTGATAGGATGAGGCTGATAAGTGATCAGGACTATAGATCAGATACTGATAGGATGAGGCTGATAAGTGATCAGGACTATAGATCAGATACTGATAGGATGAGGCTGATAAGTGATCAGGACTATAGATCAGATACTGATAGGATGAGGCTGATAAGTGATCAGGTCTATAGATCAGATACTGATAGGAGGAGGCTGATAAGTGATCAGGTCTATAGATCAGATACTGATAGGATGAGGCTGATAAGTGATCAGGACTATAGATCAGATACTGATAGGATGAGGCTGATAAGTGATCAGGTCTATAGATCAGATACTGATAGGATGAGGCTGATAAGTGATCAGGACTATAGATCAGATACTGATAGGAGGAGGCTGATAAGTGATCAGGACTATAGATCAGATACTGATAGGATGAGGCTGATAAGTGATCAGGACTATAGATCAGATACTGATAGGATGAGGCTGATAAGTGATCAGGTCTATAGATCAGATACTGATAGGATGAGGCTGATAAGTGATCAGGTCTATAGATCAGATACTGATAGGAGGAGGCTGATAAGTGATCAGGTCTATAGATCAGATACTGATAGGAGGAGGCTGATAAGTGATCAGGACTATAGATCAGATACTGATAGGATGAGGCTGATAAGTGATCAGGTCTATAGATCAGATACTGATAGGATGAGGCTGATAAGTGATCAGGTCTATAGATCAGATACTGATAGGATGAGGCTGATAAGTGATCAGGACTATAGATCAGATACTGATAGGATGAGGCTGATAAGTGATCAGGTCTATAGATCAGATACTGATAGGAGGAGGCTGATAAGTGATCAGGTCTATAGATCAGATACTGATAGGATGAGGCTGATAAGTGATCAGATCTATAGATCAGATACTGATAGGAGGAGGCTGATAAGTGATCAGGACTATAGATCAGATACTGATAGGATGAGGCTGATAAGTGATCAGGACTATAGATCAGATACTGATAGGATGAGGCTGATAAGTGATCAGGACTATAGATCAGATACTGATAGGATGAGGCTGATAAGTGATCAGGTCTATAGATCAGATACTGATAGGAGGAGGCTGATAAGTGATCAGGTCTATAGATCAGATACTGATAGGAGGAGGCTGATAAGTGATCAGGACTATAGATCAGATACTGATAGGATGAGGCTGATAAGTGATCAGGTCTATAGATCAGATACTGATAGGAGGAGGCTGATAAGTGATCAGGACTATAGATCAGATACTGATAGGAGGAGGCTGATAAGTGATCAGGACTATAGATCAGATACTGATAGGAGGAGGCTGATAAGTGATCAGGACTATAGATCAGATACTGATAGGATGAGGCTGATAAGTGATCAGGACTATAGATCAGATACTGATAGGATGAGGCTGATAAGTGATCAGGACTATAGATCAGATACTGATAGGAGGAGGCTGATAAGTGATCAGGTCTATAGATCAGATACTGATAGGAGGAGGCTGATAAGTGATCAGGTCTATAGATCAGATACTGATAGGATGAGGCTGATAAGTGATCAGGTCTATAGATCAGATACTGATAGGAGGAGGCTGATAAGTGATCAGGACTATAGATCAGATACTTCATCCTTATTGTTTAGTCCTTGGGGACACGATTGAAGCATAAGAAGAGAAGTGATGTCACCCGCTCCCTCCTGGTCCTATATATATACAGATGGGAGCGTCGCACATTGAGATTTTCTGGAAACAAAGTAGCGTAAAATGTGACACAGAAATCCAGTTGTTATCATAATGAGATCACACGCAGCAGCGCTCCGCCACCGGCCTCCAGTCATTCATCTGCAGGATCCGCGACTCCCTGCATCTCCCCATCGATTAGTCCTCGCTCCAGGCTGTGCCCATGATGAACGAGAGGGAAATGTCCGCACAATGAACCCTGGGACGAGTGTCAGCGTCTGCGAGTTCTCACAATCCACCCGCTCAGGGCGCAGGAAAAATCACTTTGATCAAACTTAGAAGTGAAGCGCGGGGAGAGTCTGAGGGGATCATGAATTAATAATCCCCCCCAAAATATCACCTCATCTCATCCCGCTGTATCCGAGCCAAGATCTGCAGGAAGCACTGGGAAGGAGAAGTGGAGCATACACCATGTGCTACACCCAGAGCTGCACTCACTATTCTGCAGTGATACATTGTTGTTACAGGGGGATCAGATAAGAAGATGAAGGTAGTGATGGAACAGAAATCATCCATTATACAAACATCAAACGATATGAAACAATACAACATCCGTTGACTAAGAAGAGATGCAGCAGCTGTCAGCATGACACAGACCTGGCACACGCTGCCCTCAACATCTCCAGAGAGGATTCCTGGCCCAATATCACATGAGCCACAATGTACAATATACTACAGCACCAGCGGCTGAGGGCGCAGGACGGATCCGATACCAGGTCCAGTTATAAAGAATCAGACGTGAAACAATGGAAAGTCGTTGTGTTATCAGTCACAGAACGGAGCGGCCCCTGCACGGGGGTCTCTGCCCCCATCCACACGAAATACAGGGTCCTCCAATGTATATAATACTATTACACAGTATACAAGAGGCTGCACCAGGTATAACAGGACACAGCAGCACCAGGTATAACAGGACACAGCGGCACCAGGTATAACAGGACACAGCGGCATCAGGTATAACAGGACACAGCAGCATCAGGTATAACAGGACACAGCAGCACCAGGTATAACAGGACACAGCGGCACCAGGTATAACAGGACACAGCGGCACCAGGTATAACAGGACACAGCAGCACCAGGTATAACAGGACACAGCAGCACCAGGTATAACAGGACACAGCAGCACCAGGTATAACAGGACACAGCAGCATCAGGTATAACAGGACACAGCGGCATCAGGTATAACAGGACACAGCAGCATCAGGTATAACAGGACACAGCGGCATCAGGTATAACAGGACACAGCAGCACCAGGTATAACAAGACACAGCAGCAACAGGTATAACAGGACACAGCAGCATCAGGTATAACAGGACACAGCAGCACCAGGTATAACAAGACACAGCAGCAACAGGTATAACAGGACACAGCAGCACCAGGTATAACAAGACACAGCAGCAACAGGTATAACAGGACACAGCGGCACCAGGTATAACAGGACACAGCAGCACCAGATATAACAGGACACAGCAGCACCAGGTATAACAGGACACAGCAGCACCAGGTATAACAGGACACAGCAGCATCAGGTATAACAGGACACAGCGGCATCAGGTATAACAGGACACAGCAGCATCAGGTATAACAGGACACAGCGGCATCAGGTATAACAGGACACAGCAGCACCAGGTATAACAGGACACAGCAGCACCAGGTATAACAGGACACAGCAGCATCAGGTATAACAGGACACAGCAGCATCAGGTATAACAGGACACAGCGGCACCAGGTATAACAGGACACAGCAGCATCAGGTATAACAGGACACAGCAGCACCAGGTATAACAGGACACAGCAGCATCAGGTATAACAAGACACAGCAGCACCAGGTATAACAGGACACAGCAGCACCAGGTATAACAGGACACAGCAGCACCAGGTATAACAAGACACAGCGGCACCAGGTATAACAGGACACAGCAGCACCAGGTATAACAGGACACAGCAGCACCAGGTATAACAGGACACAGCGGCATCAGGTATAACAGGACACAGCGGCACCAGGTATAACAGGACACAGCAGCATCAGGTATAACAGGACACAGCAGCATCAGGTATAACAAGACACAGCAGCACCAGGTATAACAGGACACAGCAGCACCAGGTATAACAGGACACAGCAGCACCAGGTATAACAAGACACAGCAGCAACAGGTATAACAGGACACAGCAGCATCAGGTATAACAGGACACAGCAGCACCAGGTATAACAAGACACAGCAGCAACAGGTATAACAGGACACAGCAGCACCAGGTATAACAGGACACAGCGGCACCAGGTATAACAGGACACAGCAGCATCAGGTATAACAGGATACAGCGGCACCAGGTATAACAGGACACAGCAGCATCAGGTATAACAGGACACAGCGGCACCAGGTATAACAGGACACAGCGGCACCAGGTATAACAGGACACAGCAGCATCAGGTATAACAGGACACAGCAGCACCAGGTATAACAAGACACAGCGGCACCAGGTATAACAGGACACAGCAGCACCAGGTATAACAGGACACAGCGGCATCAGGTATAACAGGACACAGCAGCATCTGGTATAACAGGACACAGCAGCACCAGATATAACAGGACACAGCAGCATCAGGTATAACAGGACACAGCAGCACCAGGTATAACAGGACACAGCGGCATCAGGTATAACAGGACACAGCAGCATCAGGTATAACAGGACACAGCAGCACCAGGTATAACAGGACACAGCAGCACCAGGTATAACAGGACACAGCAGCACCAGGTATAACAGGACACAGCAGCATCAGGTATAACAGGACACAGCGGCATCAGGTATAACAGGACACAGCAGCACCAGGTATAACAAGACACAGCAGCAACAGGTATAACAGGACACAGCAGCATCAGGTATAACAGGACACAGCAGCACCAGGTATAACAGGACACAGCAGCACCAGGTATAACAGGGCACAGCGGCACCAGGTATAACAGGACACAGCGGCACCAGGTATAACAGGACACAGCGGCACCAGGTATAACAGGACACAGCGGCACCAGGTATAACAGGACACAGCGGCACCAGGTATAACAGGACACAGCGGCACCAGGTATAACAGGACACAGCGGCACCAGGTATAACAGGACACAGCGGCACCAGGTATAACAGGACACAGCGGCACCAGGTATAACAGGACACAGCGGCACCAGGTATAACAGGACACAGCGGCACCAGGTATAACAGGACACAGCGGCACCAGGTATAACAGGACACAGCGGCACCAGGTATAACAGGACACAGCGGCACCAGGTATAACAGGACACAGCGGCACCAGGTATAACAGGACACAGCAGCATCAGGTATAACAGGACACAGCGGCATCAGGTATAACAGGACACAGCGGCACCAGGTATAACAGGACACAGCGGCACCAGGTATAACAGGACACAGCAGCATCAGGTATAACAGGACACAGCAGCATCAGGTATAACAGGACACAGCAGCATCAGGTATAACAGGACACAGCAGCACCAGGTATAACAGGACACAGCAGCACCAGGTATAACAGGACACAGCAGCACCAGGTATAACAGGACACAGCAGCATCAGGTATAACAGGACACAGCAGCATCAGGTATAACAGGACACAGCAGCACCAGGTATAACAGGACACAGCAGCACCAGGTATAACAGGACACAGCGGCACCAGGTATAACAGGACACAGCAGCACCAGGTATAACAGGACACAGCAGCACCAGGTATAACAGGACACAGCGGCACCAGGTATAACAGGACACAGCGGCACCAGGTATAACAGGACACAGCGGCATCAGGTATAACAGGACACAGCAGCACCAGGTATAACAGGACACAGCAGCACCAGGTATAACAGGACACAGCAGCATCAGGTATAACAGGACACAGCAGCACCAGGTATAACAGGACACAGCGGCACCAGGTATAACAGGACACAGCGGCACCAGGTATAACAGGACACAGCGGCATCAGGTATAGCAGGACACAGCGGCACCAGGTATAACAGGACACAGCAACACCGGGTATAACAGGACACAGCAACACCGGGTATAACAGGACACAGCAGCACCAGGTATAACAGGACACAGCAGTACCAGGTATAACAGGACACAGCAGCACCAGGTATAACAGGACACAGCAGCATCAGGTATAACAGGACACAGCAGCACCAGGTATAACAGGACACAGCAGCACCGGGTATAACAGAACACAGCAGCACCAGGTATAACAGGACACAGCAGCATCAGGTATAACAGGACACAGCGGCATCAGGTATAACCGGACACAGCGGCATCAGGTATAACAGGACACAGCGGCATCAGGTATAACAGGACACAGCGGCATCAGGTATAACAGGACACAGCGGCATCAGGTATAACAGGACACGGCGGCATCAGGTATAACAGGACACGGCGGCACCAGGTATAACAGGACACGGCGGCACCAGGTATAACAGGACACGGCGGCACCAGGTATAACAGGACACGGCGGCACCAGGTATAACAGGACACGGCGGCACCAGGTATAACAGGACACGGCGGCACCAGGTATAACAGGACACGGCGGCACCAGGTATAACAGGACACGGCGGCACCAGGTATAACAGGACACGGCGGCACCAGGTATAACAGGACACGGCGGCACCAGGTATAACAGGACACGGCGGCACCAGGTATAACAGGACACGGCGGCACCAGGTATAACAGGACACGGCGGCACCAGGTATAACAGGACACAGCAGCATCTGGTATAACAGGACACGGCGGCACCAGGTATAACAGGTTACTGGGGGTTATAGTGGGATAGAAGAGACTACAGAGGAGAAATATTATAGAAAACTGTGGTATTGGCAGGGGAGTCACTGGGTTCAGAGAGGAGACACTGGGATCGGAGAGGAGACACTGGGATCGGAGAGGAGACACTGGGATCGGAGAGGAGACACTGGGATCGGAGAGGAGACACTGGGATCGGAGAGGAGACACTGGGATCGGAGAGGAGACACTGGGATCGGAGAGGAGACACTGGGATCGGAGAGGAGACACTGGGATCGGAGAGGAGATATTGGGATGGGAGAAAAGAGACTTGGAGCAGAGAGGAGATTCTGGGTCGTAGAGGAGACAATGGGATCAGAGAGGAGACACTGGGATCGGAGAGGAGACACTGGGATCGGAGAGGAGACACTGGGATCGGAGAGGAGACACTGGGATCGGAGAGGAGACACTGGGATCGGAGAGGAGACACTGGGATCGGAGAGGAGACACTGGGATCGGAGAGGAGACACTGGGATCGGAGAGGAGACACTGGGATCGGAGAGGAGACACTGGGATCGGAGAGGAGACACTGGGATCAGAGAGGAGACACTGGGATCAGAGAGGAGACACTGGGATCAGAGAGGAGACACTGGGATCAGAGAGGAGACACTGGGATCAGAGAGGAGACACTGGGATCAGAGAGGAGACACTGGGATCAGAGAGGAGACACTGGGATCAGAGAGGAGACACTGGGATCAGAGAGGAGACACTGGGATCAGAGAGGAGACACTGGGATCAGAGAGGAGACACTGGGATCAGAGAGGAGACACTGGGATCAGAGAGGAGACACTGGGATCAGAGAGGAGACACTGGGATCAGAGAGGAGACACTGGGATCAGAGAGGAGACACTGGGATCAGAGAGGAGACACTGGGATCAGAGAGGAGACACTGGGATCAGAGAGGAGACACTGGGATCAGAGAGGAGACACTGGGATCAGAGAGGAGACACTGGGATCGGAGAGGAGACACTGGGATCGGAGAGGAGACACTGGGATCGGAGAGGAGACACTGGGATCGGAGAGGAGACACTGGGATCGGAGAGGAGACACTGGGATTGGAGTGAAGACAATGGGATTGGACATGAGAAACTAGGAACAGAGAGGAGACACTGGGATCAGAAAGGAGACACTGGGAACAGAGAGGAGACACTGGGAACAGAGAGGAGACACTGGGAATAGAGAGGAGACACTGGGAACAGAGAGGAGACACTGGGAACAGAGAGGAGACACTGGGATCAGAGAGGAGACACTAGGAATGGAGAGGAACCAATGGGATCAGAGAGGAGACACTGGGATCAGAGAGGAGACAATGGGATCAGAGAGGAGACACTGGGATCAGAGAGGAGACACTGGGATCAGAGAGGAGACACTGGGATCAGAGAGGAGACACTGGGATCAGAGAGGAGACACTGGGATCAGAGAGGAGACACTGGGATCAGAGAGGAGACACTGGGATCAGAGAGGAGACACTGGGATCGGAGAGGAGACACTGGGATCGGAGAGGAGACACTGGGATCGGAGAGGAGACACTGGGATCGGAGAGGAGACACTGGGATCGGAGAGGAGACACTGGGATTGGAGTGAAGACAATGGGATTGGACATGAGAAACTAGGAACAGAGAGGAGACACTGGGATCAGAAAGGAGACAGTGGGAACAGAGAGGAGACACTGGGAACAGAGAGGAGACACTGGGAATAGAGAGGAGACACTGGGAACAGAGAGGAGACACTGGGAACAGAGAGGAGACACTGGGATCAGAGAGGAGACACTAGGAATGGAGAGGAACCAATGGGATCAGAGAGGAGACACTGGGATCAGAGAGGAGACACTGGGATCAGAGAGGAGACACTGGGATCAGAGAGGAGACACTGGGATCAGAGAGGAGACACTGGGATCAGAGAGGAGACACTGGGATCAGAGAGGAGACACTAGGAATGGAGAGGAACCAATGGGATCAGAGAGGAGACTCTGGGATCAGAGAGGAGACACTGGGATCAGAGAGGAGACACTGGGATCAGAGAGGAGACACTGGGATCAGAGAGGAGACACTGGGATCAGAGAGGAGACACTGGGATCAGAGAGGAGACACTGGGATCAGAGAGGAGACACTGGGATCAGAGAGGAGGCACTGGGAACAGAGAGGAGGCACTGGGAACAGAGAGGAGGCACTAGGATTGGATAGAAATCACTAGGAATGGAGAGGAACCAATGGGATCAGAGAGGAGACACTGGGATCAGAGAGGAGACACTGGGATCAGAGAGGAGACACTGGGATCAGAGAGGAGACACTGGGATCAGAGAGGAGACACTGGGATCAGAGAGGAGACACTGGGATCAGAGAGGAGACACTGGGATCAGAGAGGAGACACTGGGATCAGAGAGGAGACACTAGGAATGGAGAGGAACCAATGGGATCAGAGAGGAGACTCTGGGATCAGAGAGGAGACACTGGGATCAGAAAGGAGACACTGGGATCAGAAAGGAGACACTGGGATCAGAAAGGAGACACTGGGATCAGAAAGGAGACACTGGGATCAGAAAGGAGACACTGGGATCAGAAAGGAGACACTGGGATCAGAAAGGAGACACTGGGATCAGAAAGGAGACACTGGGATCAGAGAGGAGACACTGGGATCAGAGAGGAGACACTGGGATCAGAGAGGAGACACTGGGATCAGAGAGGAGACACTGGGATCAGAGAGGAGACACTGGGATCAGAGAGGAGACACTGGGATCAGAGAGGAGACACTGGGATCAGAGAGGAGACACTGGGATCAGAGAGGAGACACTGGGATCAGAGAGGAGACACTGGGATCAGAGAGGAAACACTGGGATCAGAGAGGAAACACTGGCATCAGAGAGAAGACACTGGGATCAGAGAGGAGACACTGGGATCAGAGAGAAGACACTGGGATCGGAGAGGAGACACTGGGATCGGAGAGGAGACACTGGGATCGGAGAGGAGACACTGGGAACAGAGAAGACACTTTAGGATAGAAATACAAGACTGGGATAAGAGATGTGTCGTGGGAGAGAAAACAACTGGATTGGAAAGGAAAAATGGGATAAGAGAGGTAAAGATGAGATGGAATATAAAACATTACAGGAGAAGAGGAGAAGATGGCATAGAGGAGATAATATTATAATAAGAAAAGTTGGGATAGAGGGGCAGAGAAGCTGGGATAGAGGAGAGAAGATGGGATAGAGGAGAGGAGAAGATGGGAAAGAAGAGAGAAGATGGGATAGAGGAGAGGAGAAGATGGCATAGAGGAGATAATATTATAATAAGAAAAGTTGGGATAGAGGGGCAGAGAAGCTGGGATAGAGGAGAGAAGATGGGATAGAGGAGAGGAGACACTGGGATCAGAGAGGAGGCACTGGGAACAGAGAGGAGGCACTAGGATTGGATAGAAATCACTAGGAATGGAGAGGAACCAATGGGATCAGAGAGGAGACACTGGGATCAGAGAGGAGACACTGGGATCAGAGAGGAGAAACTGGGATCGGAGAGAAGACACTAGGAATGGAGAGGAACCAATGGGATCAGAATGGAGACTCTGGGATCAGAAAGGAGACACTGGGAACAGAGAGGAGGCACTGGGATTGGAAAGAAGTCACTAGGAATGGAGAGGAACCAATGGGATCAGAGAGGAACCAATGGGATCAGAGAGGAGACACTGGGATCAGAGAGGAGACACTGGGATCAGAGAGGAGACACTGGGATGAGAGGAGACACTGGGATCAGAGAGGAGACACTTGGATCAGAGAGGAGACACTTGGATCAGAGAGGAGACACTGGGATCAGAGAGGAGACACTGGGATCAGAGAGGAGACACTGGGATCAGAGAGGAGACACTGGGAACAGAGAGGAGGCACTAGGATTGGATAGAAATCACTAGGAATGGAGAGGAACCACTGGGATCAGAGAGGAGACACTGGGATCAGAGAGGAGACACTGGGATCAGAGAGGAGACACTGGGATCAGAGAGGAGACACTGGGATCAGAGAGGAGACACTAGGAATGGAGAGGAACCAATGGGATCAGAGAGGAGACACTGGGATCAGAAAGAAGACACTGGGATCAGAAAGGAGACACTGAGATCAGAAAGGAGACACTGGGATCAGAAAGGAGACACTGGGATCAGAAAGGAGACACTGGGATCAGAAAGGAGACACTGGGATCAGAGAGGAGACACTGGGATCAGAGAGGAGACACTGGGATCAGAGAGGAGACACTGGGATCAGAGAGGAGACACTGGGATCAGAGAGGAGACACTGGGATCAGAGAGGAGACACTGGGATCAGAGAGGAGACACTGGGATCAGAGAGGAGACACTGCGATCAGAGAGGAGACACTGCGATCAGAGAGGAGACACTGGGATCAGAGAGGAGACACTGGGATCAGAGAGGAGACACTGGGATCAGAGAGGAGACACTGGGATCAGAGAGGAAACACTGGCATCAGAGAGAAGACACTGGGATCAGAGAGAAGACACTGGGATCGGAGAGGAGACACTGGGATCGGAGAGGAGACACTGGGAACAGAGAGGACACTTTAGGATAGAAATACAAGACTGGGATAAGAGATGTGTCGTGGGAGAGAAAACAACTGGATTGGAAAGGAAAAATGGGATAAGAGAGGTAAAGATGAGATGGAATATAAAACATTACAGGAGAAGAGGAGAAGATGGCATAGAGGAGATAATATTATAATAAGAAAAGTTGGGATAGAGGGGCAGAGAAGCTGGGATAGAGGAGAGAAGATGGGATAGAGGAGAGGAGAAGATGGGAAAGAAGAGAGAAGATGGGATAGAGGAGAGGAGAAGATGGGATAGAGGAGAGAAGAAGATGGGATAGAGGAGAGGAGAAGATGGGATAGAGGAGAGGAGAAGATGGGATAGAGGAGAGAAGAAGATGGGATAGAAGAGAGAAGAAGATGGGATAGAGGAGAGAAGAAGATGGGATAGAGGAGAGAAGATGGGATAGAGGAGAGGAGAAGATGGGATAGAGGAGAGAAGAAGATGGGATAGAAGAGAGAAGAAGATGGGATAGAAGAGAGGAGAAGATGGGATAGAGGAGAGGAGAAGATGGGATAGAGGAGAGGAGAAGATGGGATAGAAGAGAGGAGAAGATGGGATAGAAGAGAGAAGAAGATGGGATAGAGGAGAGAAGAAGATGGGATAGAGGAGAAGAAGAAGATGGGATAGAGGAGAGAAGAAGATGGAATAGAAGAAAGATTAAGATGGGATAGAAGAGAGAAGAAGATAGAGGAGAGAAGATGGGATAGAGGAGAGGAGAAGGGATAGAGGAGAGAAGATGGGATAAAAGAGAGAAGAAGATGGGATAGAAGAGAGAAGAAGATGGGATAGAGGAGAGAAGAAGATGGGATAGCGGAGAGAAGAAGATGGGATAGAGGAGAGAAGAAGATGGGATAGAAGAGAGGAGAAGATGGGATAGAAGAGAGAAGAAGATGGGATAGAGGAGAGAAGAAGATGGGATAGAAGAGAGGAGAAGATGGGATAAAAGAGAGAAGAAGATGGGATAGAGGAGAGAAGAAGATGGGATAGAGGAGAGAAGAAGATGGGATAGAGGAGAGAAGAAGATGGGATAGAGGAGAGAAGAAGATGGGATAGAGGAGAGAAGAAGATGGGATAGAGGAGAGAAGAAGATGGGATAGAAGAGAGAAGAAGATGGGATAGAGGAGAGAAGAAGATGGGATAGAGGAGAGAAGAAGATGGGATAGAGGAGAGAAGATGGGATAGAAGAGAGAAGAAGATGGGATAGAGGAGAGAAGAAGATGGGATAGAGGAGAGAAGAAGATGGGATAGAAGAGAGAAGAAGATGGGATAGAGGAGAGAAGAAGATGGGATAGAAGAAAGATGAAGATGGGATAGAGTATAGTAGGAGCTGGGATAGAGGAGAGAAGAAGATGGGATAGAGAACAGTAGTATCTGGGCTGGAGGAGAGTAGGAGCTGGGATAAAGTAGAGGAGAAGCTGCGCTGGAGAAGAGGAGGATCTGGGCTGGAGGAGAGTAGTATCTGCGCTGGAGAAGAGGAGAAGCTGCGCTGGAGGAGAGTAGTATCTGGGCTGGAGGAGAGGAGAAGCTGCGCTGGAGAAGAGGAGGATCTGGGCTGGAGGAGAGTAGTATCTGGGCTGGAGGAGAGGAGAAGCTGCGCTGGAGAAGAGGAGGATCTGGGCTGGAGGAGAGTAGTATCTGGGCTGGAGCAGAGGAGAAGCAGCGCTGGAGGAGAGTAGTATCTGGGCTGGAGGAGAGTAGTATCTGGGCTGGAGAGGAGAGTGGGAGCTGCGCTGGAGGAGAGTAGTATCTGGGCTGGAGGAGAGTAGTATCTGGGCTGGAGGAGAGTAGTATCTGGGCTGGAGAGGAGAGTAGTATCTGGGCTGGAGGAGAGTAGTATCTGGGCTGGAGAGGAGAGTAGTATCTGGGATGGAGAGGAGAGTAGTATCTTTGGGGTCTCAGTACCTGTCGGGCCGGCTCCTCTGCGGGGGGCCAGGCTGTCACAGCTCAGGTTGAGGGCTGCGCTCATGTTGCTGTGCAGGCGGCGGCGGCACAGCAGCTCGTGCAGGGCGCTCATGTTCCCGGCCAGGCGCTCCATCATGTGCGGGGGAGAGCAGCTGCTGCCATGTGCACACGGAGCGGTCACTGCCCGGCTCTGCCTCCAGCACCGGGAGGAGCCGCAGCGACACCTGGCGGAACAGCTGCGGTACCGCACCCCCACACAGCCGGGAGCGCGGAGTACTACACACCCATCATCTATCTGTATATCTATCTATACACCCATCATCTATACATCCATCAGCTATACATCCATCATCTATACATCTATCTATACATCCATCATCTATACATCTATCTATACACCCATAATCTATACACCCATCATCTATACATCCATCATCTATACATCTATCTATACATCCATCATCTATATATCCATCATCTATACATCTATCTATACATCCATCATCTATACACCCATCATCTATACACCCATCATCTATACACCCATAATCTATACACCCATCATCTATCTGTATATCTATCTATACACCCATCATCTATACATCCATCACCTATATATCTATCTATACATCCATCATCTATACACCCATCATCTATACACCCATCATCATCTATACATCCATCACCTATATATCTATCTATACATCCATCATCTATACACCCATCATCCATACACCCATCATCTATACACCCATCACCTATATATCTATCTATACATCCATCATCTATACACCCATCACCTATATATCTATCTATACATCCATCATCTATACACCCATCATCTATACACCCATCATCATCTATACATTCATCATCTATACACCCATCATCTATACACCCATCATCTATACATCCATCACCTATATATCTATCTATACACCCATCATCTATACACCCATCACCTATATATCTATCTATACACCCATCATCTATACACCCATCATCTATACACCCATCATCCATATATCTATCTATACACCCATCACCTATACACCCATCATCATCTATACACACATCATCTATACACCCATCATCATCTATACATCCATCATCTATACACCCATCATCCATACACCCATCATCCATACACCCATCATCCATACACCCATCATCCAAACACCCATCATCTATACACCCATCATCTATACACCCATCATCTATACACCCATCATCTATACATCCATCACCTATACACCCATCACCTATATATCTATCTATACACCCATCATCTATACACCCATCATCTATACACCCATCATCTATACACCCATCATCCATACACCCATCATCCATACACCCATCATCCATACACCCATCATCATCTATACATCCATCACCTATATATCTATCTATACACCCATCATCTATACACCCATCACCTATATATCTATCTATACACCCATCATCTATACACTCATCATCTATACACCCATCATCTATACACCCATCATCCATATATCTATCCATACACCCATCATCCATACACCCATCATCTATACACCCATCATCATCTATACATCCATCATCCATACACCCATCATCATCTATACATCCATCATCCATACACCCATCATCCATACACCCATCATCCATACACCCATCATCCATACACCCATCATCTATACACCCATCACCTGTACACCCATCATCATCTATACATCCATCATCTATACACCCATCACCTATATATCTATCTATACACCCATCATCTATACACCCATCATCTATACACCCATCATCCATATATCTATCCATACACCCATCATCCATACACCCATCATCCATACACCCATCATCCATACATCCATCATCCATACACCCATCATCCATACACCCATCACCTATATATCTATCTATACACCCATCACCTATACACCCATCATCTATACACCCATCATCATCTATACATCCATCATTTATACACCCATCATCCATACACCCATCATCCATACACCCATCATCCATACACCCATCATCCATACACCCATCATCTATACACCCATCATCATCTATACATCCATCGACTATACAACCATCATCTACACACCCATCATCTACACATCTATCACCTATACACCCATCACCTATATATCTATCTATACACCCATCATCTATACACCCATCATCTATACACCCATCACCTATATATCTATCTATAACCCATCACCTATATATCTATCTATACATCCATCATCTATACACCCAACATCTATATATACACCCATCACCTATATATCTATCTATACACCCATCACCTATATATCTATCTATACAGCCATCATCTATACACCCATCATCTATACATCCATCATCTATACACCCATCATCATCTATACATCCATCATCTATACATCCATCACCTATATATCTATCTATACACCCATCATCTATACACCCATCACCTATATATCTATCTATACATCCATCATATATACACCCATCATCTATACACCCATCACCTATATATCTATCTATACATCCATCATCTATACACCCATCATCATCTATACATCCATCATCTATACATCCATCACCTATACACCCATCATCTATACACCCATCATCCATATATCTATCTATACACCCATCATCTATACACCCATCATCATCTATACATCCATCATCTATACACCCATCATCCATACACCCATCATCCATACACCCATCATCCATACACCCATCATCCATACACCCATCATCCATACACCCATCATCCATACACCCATCATCCATACACCCATCATCTATACACCCATCACCTGTACACCCATCATCATCTATACATCCATCATCTATACACCCATCACCTATATATCTATCTATACACCCATCATCTATACATCCATCATCTATACACCCATCATCATCTATACATCCATCATCATCTATACATCCATCACCTATATATATATCTATACACCCATCATCTATACACCCATCACCTATATATCTATCTATACATCCATCATCTATACACCCATCATCTATACACCCATCACCTATATATCTATCTATACATCCATCATCTATACACCCATCACCTATATATCTATCTATACATCCATCATCTATACACCCATCATCTATACACCCATCACCTATATATCTATCTATACACCCATCATCTATACACCCATCACCTATATATCTATATATACATCCATCATCTATACACCCATCACCTATATATCTATCTATACATCCATCATCTATACGCCCATCATCATCTATACACACATCATCTATACACCCATCATCATCTATACATCCATCATCTATACACCCATCATCTATACACCCATCATCCATATATCTATCTATACACCCATCATCTATACGCCCATCATCATCTATACACACATCATCTATACACCCATCATCATCTATACATCCATCATCTATACACCCATCATCTATACACCCATCATCCATATATCTATCTATACACCCATCATCTACACACCCATCACCTATACACCCATCATCTATACACCCATCATCATCTATACATCCATCATCCATACACCCATCATCCATACACCCATCATCCATACACCCATCATCTATACACCCATCACCTTCTATACATCCATCATCTATACACCCATCACCTATATATCTATCTATACACCCATCATCTATACACCCATCATCTATATATCTATCTATACATCCATCATCTATACACCCATCATCATCTATACATACATCATCTATACACCCATCATCTATACATCCATCACCTATATATCTATCTATACACCCATCATCTATACACCCATCACCTATATATCTATCTATACATCCATCATCTATACACCCATCACCTATATATCTATCTATACATCCATCATCTATACACCCATCATCTATACACCCATCACCTATATATCTATCTATACATCCATCATCTATACACCCATCATCATCTATACACACATCATCATCTATACATCCATCACCTATACATCCATCACCTATACACCCATCATCTATACACCCATCATCCATATATCTATCTATACACCCATCATCTATACACCCATCATCTATACACCCATCATCCATACACCCATCATCCATACACCCATCATCCATACACCCATCATCCATACATCCATCATCCATACATCCATCATCCATATATCTATCTATACACCCATCATCTATACATCCATCATCTATACACTCATCATCCATACACCCACCATCCATACACCCATCATCCATACACCCATCATCCATACACCCATCATCCATACACCCATCATCCATACACCCATCATCCATACACCCATCATCCATACACCCATCATCCATACACCCATCATCCATACATCCATCATCCATACATCCATCATCCATATATCTATCTATACACCCATCTATACACCCATCACCTATACACCCATCATCTATACACCCATCATCATCTATACATCCATCATCTATACACTCATCATCCATACACCCATCATCCATACACCCATCATCCATACACCCATCATCCATACACCCATCATCCATACACCCATCATCTATACACCCATCATCTATACACCCATCACCTGTACACCCATCAACTATACACCCATCATCATCTATACATCCATCATCTATACACCCATCATCCATACACCTATCACCTATATATCTATCTATACACCCATCACCTATATATCTATCTATACATCCATCATCTATACACCCATCATCTATACACCCATCATCTATACACCCATCATCTATACATCCATCACCTATACACCCATCACCTATATATCTATCTATACACCCATCATCTATACACCCATCATCTATACACCCATCATCTATACACCCATCATCTATACACCCATCATCTATACACCCATCATCTATACATCCATCATCTATACACCCATCATCTATACACCCATCACCTATATATCTATCTATACATCCATCATCTATACACCCATCATCTATATATCTATCTATACATCCATCATCTATACACCCATCATCATCTATACACACATCATCATCTATACATCCATCACCTATACATCCATCACCTATACACCCATCATCTATACACCCATCATCCATATATCTATCTATACACCCATCATCTATACACCCATCATCTATACACCCATCATCCATACACCCATCATCCATACACCCATCATCCATACACCCATCATCCATACATCCATCATCCATATATCTATCTATACACCCATCATCTATACATCCATCATCTATACACTCATCATCTATACACCCACCATCCATACACCCATCATCCATACACCCATCATCCATACACCCATCATCCATACACCCATCATCCATACACCCATCACCTGTACACCCATCACCTGTACACCCATCATCTATACACCCATCATCTATACACCCATCATCATCTATACATCCATCATCTATACACCCATCATCTATACACCCATCACCTATATATCTATCTATACATCCATCATCTATACACCCATCATCTATATATCTATCTATACATCCATCATCTATACATCCACCATCTATATATGGAGTCACTGTACGGCTGCGCACGGATCACTGGACCCACGGCGCCTCACCCCAACTCTCTGGTGCCATAACATAGCACAGTCAGTCACTCCTAGAGGTGATAGGAGGACACTGCCCCCTGCTGGTGTGATGATGTGGAGGGCTGTGACATAGGACAGTGAGCTGTAGTGGTGATAGGAGGACACTGCCCCCTGCTGGTGTGATGATGTGGAGGGCTGTGACATAGGACAGTGAGCTGTAGTGGTGATAGGAGGACACTGCCCCCTGCTGGTGTGATGATGTGGAGGGCTGTGACTTAGGACAGTGAGCTGTAGTGGTGATAGGAGGACACTGCCCCCTGCTGGTGTGATGATGTGGAGGGCTGTGACATAGGACAGTGAGCTGTAGTGGTGATAGGAGGACACTGCCCCCTGCTGGTGTGATGATGTGGAGGGCTGTGACATAGGACAGTGAGCTGTAGTGGTGATAGGAGGACACTGCCCCCTGCTGGTGTGATGATGTGGGGGGCTGTGACATAGGACAGTGAGCTGTAGTGGTGATAGGAGGACACTGCCCCCTGCTGGTGTGATGATGTGGGGGGCTGTGACATAGGACAGTGAGCTGTAGTGGTGATAGGAGGACACTGCCCCCTGCTGGTGTGATGATGTGGAGGGCTGTGACATAGGACAGTGAGCTGCAGAGGTGATAGGAGGACACTGACCCCTGCTGGTGTGATGATGTGGAGGGCTGTGACATAGGACAGTGAGCTGTAGTGGTGATAGGAGGACACTGCCCCCTGCTGGTGTGATGATGTGGAGGGCTGTGACATAGGACAGTGAGCTGCAGTGGTGATAGGAGGACACTGCCCCCTGCTGGTGTGATGATGTGTTGGGGGGGGGGTGATAGGGGGACACTGCCCCCTGCTGGTGTGATGATGTGGGGGGCTGTGGCATAGGACAGTGAGCTGTAGTGGTGATAGGAGGACACTGCCCCCTGCTGGTGTGATGATGTGGAGGGCTGTGACATAGGACAGTGAGCTGTAGTGGTGATAGGAGGACACTGCCCCCTGCTGGTGTGATGATGTGGAGGGCTGTGACATAGGACAGTGAGCTGCAGTGGTGATAGGAGGACACTGCCCCCTGCTGGTGTGATGATGTGGGGGACTGTGACATAGGACAGTGAGCTGTAGTGGTGATAGGAGGACACTGCCCCCTGCTGGTGTGATGATGTGGGGGGCTGTGGCATAGGACAGTGAGCTGCAGAGGTGATAGGAGGACATTGCCCCCTGCTGGTGTGATGATGTGGAGGGCTGTGACATAGGACAGTGATCTGTAGTGGTGATAGGAGGACACTGCCCCCTGCTGGTGTGATGATGTGGAGGGCTGTGACATAGGACAGTGAGCTGCAGTGGTGATAGGAGGACACTGCCCCCTGCTGGTGTGATTATGTGGAGAGCTGTGACATAGGACAGTGAGCTGTAGTGGTGATAGGAGGACACTGCCCCCTGCTGGTGTGATGATGTGGAGAGCTGGTGCACGGGACAGTGAGCTGTAGTGGTGATAGGAGGACACTGCCCCCTGCTGGTGTGATGATGTGGAGGGCTGTGACATAGGACAGTGAGCTGCAGAGGTGATAGGAGGACACTGCCCCCTGCTGGTGTGATGATGTGGAGAGCTGTGACATAGGACAGTGAGCTGTAGTGGTGATAGGAGGACACTGCCCCCTGCTGGTGTGATGATGTGGAGGGCTGTGACATAGGACAGTGAGCTGCAGAGGTGATAGGAGGACACTGCCCCCTGCTGGTGTGATGATGTGGAGAGCTGTGACATAGGACAGTGAGCTGTAGTGGTGATAGGAGGACACTGCCCCTGCTGGTGTGATGATGTAGAGGGCTGGTGCATAGGACCGTGAGTTGTAGTGGTGATAGGAGGACACTGCCCCCTGCTGGTGTGATGATGTGGAGGGCTGTGACATAGGACAGTGAGCTGCAGAGGTGATAGGAGGACACTGCCCCCTGCTGGTGTGATGATGTGTTGGGGGGGGGGTGATAGGAGGACACTGCCCCCTGCTGGTGTGATGATGTGGGGGGCTGTGACATAGGACAGTGAGCTGCAGTGGTGATAGGATGACACTGCCCCCTGCTGGTGTGATGATGTGGAGAGCTGTAACATAGGACAGTGAGCTGCAGTGGTGATAGGAGGACACTGCCCCCTGCTGGTGTGATGATGTGGAGAGCTGTGACATAGGACAGTGAGCTGTAGTGGTGATAGGAGGACACTGCCCCCTGCTGGTGTGATGATGTGGAGGGCTGTGGCATAGGACAGTGAGCTGCAGAGGTGATAGGAGGACACTGACCCCTGCTGGTGTGATGATGTGGAGGGGGGTGACATAGGACAGTGAGCTGTAGTGGTTATAGGAGGACACTGCCCCCTGCTGGTGTGATGATGTGGAGGGTTGTGACATAGGACAGTGAGCTGCAGAGGTGATAAGAGGACACTGCCCCCTGCTGGTGTGATGATGTGGGGGGCTGTGGCATAGGACAGTGAGCTGCAGTGGTGATAGGAGGACACTGCCCCCTGCTGGTGTGATGATGTGGAGGGCTGTGGCATATTACAGTGAGCTGTATTGGAGATAGGAGGACACTGCCCCCTGCTGGTGTGATGATGTGGAGGGCTGTGACATAGGACAGTGAGCTGTAGTGGTGATAGGAGGACACTGCCCCCTGCTGGTGTGATGATGTGGAGGGCTGTGACATAGGACAGTGAGCTGTAGTGGTGATAGGAGGACACTGCCCCCTGCTGGTGTGATGATGTGGGGGGCTGTGACATAGGACAGTGAGCTGTAGTGGTGATAGGAGGACACTGCCCCCTGCTGGTGTGATGATGTGGAGGGCTGTGACATAGGACAGTGAGCTGTAGTGGTGATAGGAGGACACTGCCCCCTGCTGGTGTGATGATGTGGGGGGCTGTGACATAGGACATTGAGCTGTAGTGGTGATAGGAGGACACTGCCCCCTGCTGGTGTGATGATGTGGAGGGCTGTGGCATAGGACAGTGAGCTGTAGTGGTGATAGGAGGACACTGCCCCCTGCTGGTGTGATGATGTGGAGGGCTGTGACATAGGACAGTAAGCTGTAGTGGTGATAGGAGGACACTGCCCCCTGCTGGTGTGATGATGTGGAGGGCTGTGACATAGGACAGTAAGCTGTAGTGGTGATAGGAGGACACTGCCCCTGCTGGTGTGATGATGTGGAGAGCTGTGACATAGGACAGTGAGCTGTAGTGGTGATAAAAGGACACTGCCCCCTGCTGGTGTGATGATGTGGAGGGCTGTGACATAGGACAGTGAGCTGTAGTGGTGATAGGAGGACACTGCCCCCTGCTGGTGTGATGATGTGGAGGGCTGTGGCATAGGACAGTGAGCTGTAGTGGTGATAGGAGGACACTGCCCCCTTTTGGTGTGATGATGTGGGGGGCTGTGACATAGGACAGTGAGCTGCAGTGGTGATAGGAGGACACTGCCCCCTGCTGGTGTGATGATGTGGAGGGGGGTGACATAGGACAGTGAGCTGTAGTGGTGATAGGAGGACACTGCCCCCTGCTGGTGTGATGATGTGGAGGGCTGTGGCATAGGACAGTGAGCTGTAGTGGTGATAGGAGGACACTGCCCCCTGCTGGTGTGATGATGTGGAGAGCTGTGACATAGGACAGTGAGCTGTAGTGGTGATAGGAGGACACTGCCCCCTGCTGGTGTGATGATGAGGAGGGCTGTGATATAGGACAGTGAGCTGTAGTGGTGATAGGAGGACACTGCCCCCTGCTGGTGTGATGATGTGGAGGGGGGTGACATAGGACAGTGAGCTGTAGTGGTGATAGGAGGACACTGCCCCCTGCTGGTGTGATGATGTGGAGAGCTGTGACATAGGACAGTGAGCTGTAGTGGTGATAGGAGGACACTGCCCCCTGCTGGTGTGATGATGTGGGGGGCTGTGACATAGGACAGTGAGCTGTAGTGGTGATAGGAGGACACTGCCCCCTGCTGGTGTGATGATGAGGAGGGCTGTGATATAGGACAGTGAGCTGTAGTGGTGATAGGAGGACACTGCCCCCTGCTGGTGTGATGATGTGGAGGGGGGTGATAGGATGACAACTGTTTTAAACTTCTCCAGATAGATGGTCCACGTGCGCTGCACACATCATCCTCATCCTATAACACCGCCATATACTGCCATCTAGTGTCTTCTAACAGAAACACAACAAGACTGGAATATTAACCCCTAGACTCCAACAGATGGCGTCACACAGCCAAAACAGCCCTTACACCACAACTGATCACACTGTACCCCTATAGATCATATATACACCTCATATATCATATATACACCTCATATATACCCCACATATATTATATATACCCCTCATATATCATATATACGCCTCATATATCATATATACCCCTAATATATCATATATACCCCTCATATATCATATATACACCTCATATATCATATATACCCCTAATATATCATATATACACCTCATATATCATCAATACCCCTCATATATCATATATACCCCTCATATATCATATATACCCCTCATATATCATATATACCCCTCATATATCATATATACCCCTCATATATCATATATACACCTCATATATCATCAATACCCCTCATATATCATATATACACCTCATATATCATATATACCCCTCATATATCATATATACCCCTCATATATCATATATACCCCTAATATATCATATATACACCTCATATATCATCAATACCCCTCATATATCATATATACCCCTCATATATCATATGTACCCCTATATATCAAATATACACCTCATATATCATATATACACCTCATATATCATATATACACCTCATATATCATATATACCCCTCAAATATCATATATACACCTAATATATCATATATACACCTCATATATCATATATACCCCTCATATATCATATATACCCCTCATATATCATATATACCCTTCATATATCATATATACCCCTTATATATCATATATACCCCTCATATATCATATATACCCCTATATATCATATATACCCCTCATATATCATATATACACCTCATATATCATATATACCCCTCATATATCATATATACCCCTCATATATCATATATACCCTCATATATCATATATACCCCTCATATATCATATATACCCCTCATATATCATATATACCTCTCATATATCATATATACCCCTCATATATCATATATACCCCTTATATATCATATATACCCCTCATATATCATATATACCCCTATATATCATATATACCCCTCATATATCATATATACCCCTCATATATCATATGTACCCCTATATATCATATATACACCTCATATATCACATATACCCCTATATATCAAATATACCCCTCATATATCATATATACCCCTCATATATCATATATACCCCTCATATATCATATATACCCCTATATATCGTTTATACCCCTCATATATCATATATACACCTCATATATCATATATACCCCTCATATATCATATATACCCCTCATATATCATATATACCCCTCATATATCAATATACCCCTCATATATCATCAATACCCCTCATATATCATATATACACCTCATATATCATATATACCCCTCATATATCATATATACCTCTCATATATC
>NC_092412.1:3172981-3262981 GCF_040894005.1 Engystomops pustulosus
CAAATATACCCCTCATATATCATATATACCCCTCATATATCATATATACCCCTCACACCACAATGTAGCTCCCTATCCCAATATCATATATACTCCCTCATATATCATATATACCCTCATATATCATATACACCTCCATATATCATATATACACCTCATATATCATATATACCCCTCATATATCATATATACCCTCATATATCATATATACCCCTCATATATCATATATACCCCTCATATATCATATATACACCTCATATATCATATATACCCCTATATATCATATATACCCTTCATATATCATATATACACCTCATATATCATCAATACCCCTCATATATCATATATACCCCTCATATATCATATATACACCTCATATATCATATATACCCCTCATATATCATATATACCCCTCATATATCATATATACCCCTCATATATCATATACCCTCACACCACAATGTACCCCTATATATCATATATACCCCTCATATATCATATATACACCCTCATATATCATATATACACCTCATATATCATATATACCCCTATATATCATATATACCCCTCATATATCATATATACACCTCATATATCATACATACCCCTCATATATCATATATACACCTCATATATCATATATACCCCTCATATATCATATATACACCTCATATATCATATATACCCCTCATATATCATATATACCCCTCATATATCATATATACCACTCATATATCATATATACCCTCATATATCATATGTACCCCTATATATCATATATACCCCTCATATATCATATATACCCCTCACACCACAATGTACCCCTATATATCATATATACCCCTCACACCACAACTGACCACACTGTGCCCCCACATATCATATATACCTCTCACACCCACAACATACCACACTGTACCCCCACATATATCATATATACCCCTCATATATCATATATACCCCTCATATATCATATATACCCCTCATGTATCATATATACCCCTCATGTATCATATATACCCCTCATATATCATATATACACCTCATATATCATATGTACCCCTATATATCATATATACCCCCACATATATCATATATACCCCTCATATATCATATATACACCTCATATACATATGTACCCCTATATATCATATATACACCTCATATATCATATATACCCCTCATATATCATATATACCCCTATATATCATATATACCCCTATATATCATATATACCCCTCATATATCATATATACCCCTCATATATCATATATACACCTCATATATCATATATACACCTCATATATCATATATACCCCTCATATATCATATATACCCCTCATATATCATATATACCCCCACATATATCATATATACCCTTCATATATCATATATACCCCTATATATCATATATACCCCTCATATATCATATATACACCTCATATATCATATATACCCCCTATATATCATATATACCCCTCATATATCATATATACCCCTCATATATCATCAATACCCCTATATATTATATATACACCTCATATATCATATATACCCCTCATATATCATATATACCCCTCATATATCATATATACCCCTCATATATCATCAATACCCCTATATATTATATATACCCCTAATATATCATATATACACCTCATATATCACATATACACCTCATATATCATATATACACCTCATATATCATATATACACCTCATATATCATATATACACCTGACATATCATATATACCCCTCATATATCATATATACACCTCATATATCATATATACCCCTCATATATCATATATACCCCTCATATATCATATATACCCCTCATATATCATATATACACCTCATATAATCATATATACCCCTCATATATCATATATACCCCTCATATATCATATATACCCCCACATATATCATATATATACCTCACAACATAACTGAGCAGACTGTACCCCTCATATATCATATATACCTCTCATATATCATCAATACCCCTCATATATCATATATACCCCTTATATATCATATATACCCCTTATATATCATATATACACCTCATATCATATACACCCCCACATATATCATATATACTCTTCATATATCATATATACCCCTCATATATCATATATACCCCTCATATATCATATATACACCTCAAATATCATATATACCCCTCATATATCAAATATACCCCTCATATATCAAATATACCCCTCATATATCATATATACACCTCAAATATCATATATACCCCTATATATCATATATACCCCTCATATATCATATATACCCCTCATATATCATATATACCCCTCATATATCATATGTACCCCTATATATCATATATACCCCTATATATCATATATACCCCTCATATATCATATATACCCCTCATATATCATATGTACCCCTATATATCATATATACACCTCATATATCATATATACCCCTCATATATCATATATACCCCTCATATATCATATATACCCCTTATATATCATATATACCCCTATATATCATATATACACCTCATATATCATATATACCCCTCATATATCATATATACCCCTCATATATCATATATATACCTCACAACATAACTGATCAGACTGTACCCCTCATATATCATATATACCCCTCATATATCATATATACACCTCATATATCACATATACCCCTCATATATCATATATACCCCTCATATATCACATATACCCCTCATATATCAAATATACCCCTCATATAACATATATACCCCTCATATATCATATATACACCTCATATATCATATATACCCCTATAGATCATATATACACCTCATATATCATATATACCCCTCATATATCATATATACACCTCATATATCATATATACACCTCATATATCATATATACCCCTCATATATCATATATACACCTCATATATCAAATATACCCCTCATATATCATATATACCCCTCATATATCATATATACACCTCATATATCATATATACACCTCATATATCATATATACCCCTCATATATCATATATACACCTCATATATCATATATACCCCTCATATATCATATATACACCTCATATATCAAATATACCCCTCATATATCATATATACCCCTCATATATCATATATACACCTCATATATCATATATACCCCTCATATATCATATATACACCTCATATATCATATATACCCCTCATATATCATATATACCCCTCATATATCATATATACCCCTCATATATCATATATACCCCTCATATATCATATGTACCCCTCATATATCATATATACCCCTCATATATCATATATACCCCTCATATATCATCAATACCCCTATATATCATATATACCCCCACATATATCATATATACCCCTCATATATCATATATACCCCTCATATATTATATATACCCCTCATATATCATATATACACCTCATATATCAAATATACCCCTCATATAACATATATACCCTCATATATCATATATACCCCTTATATATCATATATACCCCTCATATATCATATATACCCCTCATATATCATATATACCCCTCATATATCATATGTACCCCTATATATCATATATACCCCTCATATATCATATATACCCCTCATATATCATATGTACCCCTATATATCATATATACACCTCATATATCAAATATACCCCTCATATAACATATATACCCCTCATATATCATATATACCCCTTATATATCATATATACACCTCATATATCATATATACCCCTCATATATCATATATACCCCTCACACCACAATGTACCCCTCATATATCATATATACCCCTCATATATCATATATACCCCTCTATATCATATATACACCTCATATATCAAATATACCCCTCATATAACATATATACCCCTCATATATCATATATACCCCTTATATATCATATATACACCTCATATATCATATATACCCCTCATATATCATATATACCCCTCATATATCATATATACCCCTCACACCACAATGTACCCCTATATATCATATATACCCCTCATATATCATATATACACCTCATATATCATATATACACCTCATATATCATATATACCCCTCATATATCATATATACCCCTCTATATCATATATACCCCTCTATATCATATATACCCCTCATATATCATATATACCCTTCATATATCATCAAAACCCCTCATATATCATATATACACCTCATATATCATCAATACCCCTCATATATCATATATACCCCTCATATATCATATATACCCCTCATATATCATATATACACCTCATATATCATATATACCCCTCATATATCATATATACACCTCATATATCATATATACCACTCATATATCATATATACCCCTATATATCATATATACCCCTCATATATCATATATACACCTCATATATCATATATACCCTTCATATATCATATATACCCCTATATATCATATATACACCTCATATATCATATATACCCCTCATATATCATATATACCCCTCATATATCATATGTACCCCTATATATCATATATACCCCTCATATATCATATATACCCCTCATATATCATATATACCCCTCACACCACAACTGACCACACTGTGCCCCCACATATATCATATATACCCCTCACACCACAACTGACCACACTGCACCCCCACATATATCATATATACCCCTCACACCACAACTGACCACACTGTACCCCCACATATATCATATATACCCCTCATATATCATATATACACCTCATATATCATATATACACCTCATGTATCATATATACCCCTCATGTATCATATATACACCTCATATATCATATATACACCTCATGTATCATATATACCCCTCATATATCATATATACCCCCATATATCATATATACACCTCATGTATCATATATACACCTCATATATCATATATACACCTCATGTATCATATATACCCCTCATATATCATATATACACCTCATATAACATATATACACCTCATATATCATATATACACCTCATATATCATATATACACCTCATGTATCATATATACCCCTCATATATCATATATACACCTCATATATCATATATACACCTCATGTATCATATATACCCCTCATATATCATATATACCCCTCACACCAAACTGACACCAATGTACCCCTATATATCATATATACCCCTCACACCACAACTGACCACACTGTGCCCCCACATATATCATATATACCCCTCACACCACAACTGACCACACTGTGCTCCCACATATATCATATATACCCCTCACACCACAACTGACCACACTGTGCTCCCACATATATCATATATACCCTTCACACCACACTGACCACACTGTGCTCCCACATATATCTTATATACCCCTCACACCACAACTGACCACACTGTGCCCCACATATATCATATATACCCTTCACACCACAACTGACCACACTGTGCCCCCACATATATCATATATACCCCTCACACCACAACTGACCACACTGTGCCCCACATATATCATATATACCCCTCACACCACAACTGCCCACACTGTGCCCCCACATATATCATATGTACCCCTCACACCACAACTGACCACACTGTGCTCCCACATATATCATATATACCCTTCACACCACAACTGACCACACTGTGCTCCCACATATATCATATATACCCCTCACACCACAACTGACCACACTGTGCCCCCACATATATCATATATACCCCTCACACCACAACTGACCACACTGTGCCCCCACATATATCATATATACCCCTCACACCACAACTGACCACACTGTACCCCCCACATATATCAAATATACCCCTCACACCACAACTGACCACACTGTGCCCCCCACATATATCATATATACCCCTCACACCACAACTGTCCACACTGTACCCCCACATATATCATATATACCCCTCACACCACAACTGACCACACTGTGCCCCACATATATCATATATACCCATCACACCACAACTGACCACACTGTGCCCCTACATATATCATATATCCCCCTCACACCACAACTGACCACACTGTGCCCCCACATATATCATATATTCCCCTCACACCACAACTAACCACACTGTACCCCCCACATATATCAAATATACCCCTCACACCACAACTGACCACACTGTGCCCCCCACATATATCATATATACCCCTCACACCACAACTGTCCACACTGTACCCCCACATATATCATATATACCCCTCACACCACAACTGACCACACTGTGCCCCCACATATATCATATATACCCCTCACACCACAACTGATCACACTGTGCCCCCACATATATCATATATCCCCCTCACACCACAACTGAACACACTGTGCCCCCACATATATCATATATACCCCTAACACCACAACTGTCCACACTGTACCCCCACATATATCATATATACCCCTCACACCACAACTGACCACACTGTGCCCCACATATATCATATATACCCCTCACACCACAACTGACCACACTGTGCTCCCACATATATCATATATCCCCATCACACCACAACTGACCACACTGTGCTCCCACATATATCATATATACCCCTCACACCACAACTGACCACACTGTGCCCCCACATATATCATATATACCCCTCACACCACAACTGACCACACTGTGCTCCCACATATATCATATATACCCATCACACCACAACTGACCACACTGTGCCCCCACATATATCATATATACCCCTCACACCACAACTGACCACACTGTGCCCCCCACATATATCATATATACCCCTCACACCACAACTGTCCACACTGTACCCCCACATATATCATATACACCCCTCACACCACAACTGACCACACTGTGCCCCCACATATATCATATATACCCCTCACACCACAACTGACCACACTGTACCCCCACATGTATCATATATACCCCTCACACCACATCTGACCACACTGTGCTCCCCACATATATCATATATACCCCTCACACCACAACTGACCACACTGTGCCCCCACATATATCATATATACCGCTCACATAACAACTGTCCACACTGTGCCACCACGTATATCATATATACCCCTCACACCACAACTGACCACACTGTGCCCCCACATATATCATATATACCCCTCACACCACAACTGACCACACTGTGCCCCCACATATATCATATATACCCCTCACACCACAACTGACCACACTGTGCCCCCACATATATCATATATACCCCTCACACCACAACTGACCACACTGTGCCCCCCACATATATCATATATACCCCTCACACCACAACTGACCACACTGTGCCCCCACATATATCATATATACCCCTCACACCACAACTGACCACACTGTACCTCCACATATATCATATATACCCCTCACACCACAACTGACCACACTGTACCTCCACATACATCATATATACCCCTCACACCACAACTGTCCACACTGTACCCCCACATATATCATATATACCCCTCACACCACAACTGACCACACTGTACCTCCACATACATCATATATACCCCTCACACCACAACTGACCACACTGTGCCCCCCACATATATTATATATACCCCTCACACCACAACTGACCACACTGTACCCCCACATATATCATATATACCGCTCACACCTCACCTGACCACACTGTACCCCCACATATATTATATATACCCCTCACACCACAACTGACCACACTGTACCCCCACATATATCATATATACCCCTCACACCTCACCTGACCACACTGTGCCCCCACATATATCATATATACCCCTCACACCACAACTGACCACACTGTGCCCCCACATATATCATATATACCCCTCACACCACAACTGACCACATTGTACCCCACATATATCATATATACCCCTCACACCATAACTGACCACACTGTGCCCCCACATATATCATATATACCCCTCACACCACATTTGACCACACTGTGCCCCCCACATATATCATATATACCCCTCACACCACAACTGACCACACTGCACCCCCACATATATCATATATACCCCTCACACAACTGACCACACTGTGCCCCCAAATATATCATATATACCCCTCACACCACAACTGTCCACACTGTGCTCCATCATATATCATATATACCCCTCACACCACAACTGCCCACACTGTGCCCTCACATATATCATATATACCCCTCACACCACAACTGACCACACTGTGCCCCCCACATATATCATATATACCCCTCACACCACAACTGACCACACTGTGCCCCCAAATATATCATATATACACCTCACACCACAACTGACCACACTGTGCCCCCACATATATCATATATACTCCTCACACCACAACTGACCACACTGTGCCCCCACATATATCATATATACCCCTCACACCACAACTGCCCACACTGTACCCCCACATATATCATATATACCCCTCACACCAGAACTGACCACACTGTACCCCCACATATATCATATATACCCCTCACACCACAATGTACCCCTATATATCATATATACCCCTCACACCACAACTGACCACACTGTGCCCCACATATATCATATATATCCCTCACACCAGAACTGACCACACTGTACCCCCACATATATCATATATACCCCTCACACCACAATGTACCCCTATATATCATATATACCCCTCACACCACAACTGACCACACTGTGCCCCACATATATCATATATACCCCTCACACCACAACTGACCACACTGTGCCCCCACATATATCATATATACCCTTCACACCACAACTGACCACACTGTACCCCCACATATATCATATATACCCCTCACACCACAACTGTCCACACTGTACCCCCACATATATCATATATACCCCTCACACCACAACTGTCCACACTGTACCCCCACATATATCATATATACCCCTCACACCACAACTGACCACACTGTGCCCCACATATATCATATATACCCCTCACACCACAACTGACCACACTGTGCCCCACATATATCATATATACCCCTCACACCACAACTGACCACACTGTGCCCCCACATATATCATATATACCCCCCCCCCCCCCCACCACCACCACACTGTGTACTGTGCACTATGACAGATGGGGGGATATGGAGACCCCGTAGCAGTTAATATAGTAAATGTCCCCCATATGTGACATCGATACTTTTATAGTATTTTTTCTTTTACATCTTTTCACTTTTTAACTATAATAAAACACATTTTGCTTTCCGTGTTGTGAACTTTTCCTGTTTGTGTCACATTTTGCGCCGTCGTGTGACAGGGAGGACGCACGACACCCGGAAACAGGCGCCATTCTGCCACACGGGCCTAGTGCTACAGCCACCAATCAGAGCTCAGCTTTTATTCATTACACTGCGCTGGAAACATCAAAGCTGAGCAGTGATTGGTTACAATAAAGACATGATTACCAATGGATAGTTCTCATAATTGGATCCGTGCATGAAGCTGCTGAGCAGGTCCTTATACACAGGGGACACCTATATGACAGAATATGGGCTCCTGCCGCTCTCAGATTGGGGGCAGTTTCGGCGCCTTATCCCCAATCACCTTTCCGTACAGTAGGAGGCTATACGCGCACGCGCAGTCACTCTTCCGTACAGCAGGCGCGTTATTGCTAGTGACTCTTCCGCACATGCGCCTTAGGCGGGCTCTTCTTCGAGCGCACGCGCACTGGTTGGCGGTGTGTGTGGGCGTGCGCGCGCGCGCTCCAGCTGTAACGGTTGCCGAGCGCGTTCACCATGTAAGATGGCGGCGGAGTTTTGAATCGCGGCCGTTGTGGCCGTTATATTCTGACCGTGTGAGAGACCGCGGCGCGCAGAATGGAGACCGACAGCGCCACAGAAAAGGCGGGAAACGGCGGCGGCTCCGTGACTGACAGGAGAGACAGGCCCTCAGCGGAGAGAGACAGCCACACAGCGGAGAGAGACGGCCACACAGCGGAGAGAGGTGATGGCAGAGACGGTGAGAGAGCTGGGGGCACGGGAAACCTGGCTCATGCCCATGGTGGAGGTGACATTGCCATGAGGGGGAGGAAAGAGACCACCATGGACCCCCAGAGAGAGGACCGAGCCATGACAGTGAGGAGAGAGACCTCCAAGGACCCTCAGAGAGAAGACAGAGCCATGAGGGGGAGGAAAGAGACCGCCAAGGACCCTCAGAGAGACGACAGAGCCATGAGGGGGAGGAGAGAGACAGCCATGGACTCCTACAGAGACCACAGCAGCCGCAATGGTTACGAGAGGGCCTGGCATGCCATGTCTGGTTACGAGCGCTCCCCGTCCCCCACCTCCATGTATGACGGAGCTCCCCACCCCAGCTCGGGCTACGAGAGGCTGTCGGTGGAGCGGGCGCACACTATGAAGGACTTTGAGAAACAGATCACGGAGCTGAAGAAGGAGAACTTCAATCTGAAGCTGCGCATCTACTTCCTGGAGGAGCAGGTCCAGCGACGGGGCGACAGCAGCAGCGACGAGCTCCACCGAATGAACATCGAGCTCAAGGTGGAGGTGGAGAGCCTCAAACATGACTTCCAGGAGAAGCACAACCTGCTGGTCCGGGCCTCCAAAGCTATGGAAAGCCTGGCCAGCCAACATGACCTGACTGTACAGAGACTACAGGACGAGCACCTCAAAGACCTCCAAGACATGGCAGATACCCACCACCACAAAGTCCATCTACTGGAGACCGCAATAGATCACGAGAAAGCAGAGCTGGAGAAGGTGTGTGTGCTACTCGACCAGGAGCGGATGCAACGATTCAGCGCTGAGGAGCGTCTCATAGCAGTCAATGAACAGTACAGCAAAAGCATGGGGGTCCTGGAAGAGAGAGACTGGATCATACAATGTCTAAACGAGACTGTCCACTCCAAAGACGCTCTAATAGCCCAGCTGGAGAAACAGATTGCCTCCATGATGCCATCTGAGGAGGACAAGATGGGAAAGAGTGATCTGTACCGGGAGGGTGATGGTAAAGACTTGTCAGGACTGCCTCATAAAGACATTGTGGATGGTACAGAAGAAGTCAACGAGTGGCAGAAAAAGATAAGAGAGATGGACAATGTAATTAATGAGCTCCAGCAGAAGCTAGAGGCCAACAGAGCTGCCTCCGCTGCCGAGGAGAAGAACTCCTTAAAGAGAGAGAAAGCCATACAAGGTCTGACCCTGGCACTGAAGAAGAAGACCAAGGAGAATAACAAACTCTTTAACGAGGTAGAGAACTTGAACGCTGCTCTAACCAAAGCAAGAGAAAATGCCCAGCAGGCCCAGACCCAAAGCCTCAAAGAAAGCAGTCACCCTGAGTACAAGAAGGTGATCTTTACACTTCAGGCAGAACAAGACATTTACAGCAGATTACTGAACTACGAGAGAGAGTCCGGAAACCTCCACAAAGAGCTCGAGTCCACCGCCTTGTTACGGAAATGGCTGGAGGAGAATATTCGTGCTAACCAAGAACTCCGCAAGATCATGGAAGCCCAAATCATGGCTAAATATAGAGGAGATGACAGCATGTCCTTTCTCGGAGATCAAACATCATACTTAAGTCTGGATCACCTCGACCACAATGACCATTTCTTTGCCAGAGCTCCATATGAAAATAATGTGCACATTTCGGAAGCTGTCATGGAAGATGCTGCAACCCAAACACAAGATGAAGATGAAGCAAATCTTAAATCTCACCAGGAATATCGGTCAGGCCTATTATTTAATGTTAAGAGCCCGGTTAAGGGAGACAATAGCAAAAACATGCAAACCTCTTCTGCCACCCAGACCGAGCTGGAGACCTTCTCTGCTGATGTTCCCAGGTCACCTTACAAAAGTGAAGAATTGGCGTGGACCCTACAAGATGAAGAAAACATTCAATCACAGAGGCTTCCCCATAAGACGAATGACATCCAAGGATGTAAACAAGAAAAGGTGGATAGATTCATTCAGAACTCTAAGAAATCCAGACTTCCTGTTTTTTTAAAATCTTCCCTAAATACAAAGATAAAGACTCCCTTAGCACCGGCCTCTGACAAAGAAGAAGATCATGAGTGTCCGCAGGAGCTGCAGATAGACCGCCAGTCTCGCGAGGAGGTAAAATCTGTAGAAGTCGAAGCCAAGTCATTTAAAGAAAACAAAGACTTTGTACTTGAAAAGGGAAGTCCTGGTCGAGAACAGAAGGAACCTACACAGCAAGAGCAAGGGAATCACATACTGTCAGAGGGGGTAGACTCCGCCAGAAGTGAGAGCACAACACCTAAAGTAAGTGAAGAGTTGTCAGTGTGTCAAGAGGAAGACTTTTATAACAGCAGGGAAAGGGAGTCTGTAGAAAAAGCCTTCAGAAAATTACAGGAAGAGAACTACAGGCTCTCTGAGCAGCTGAAGCAAGCACAAAGGGAGATCGAGACACGTACAGCACATGAAGACCCAATAAAAAATAAGGATGGTGCTCCCGAACTGCCCATGAAAGAGCATCGAGAGACTACAGACAAAAATATCCAGCTCTGCCAACAGGTAAAACTAACACAAACCGAGATCCAGACCATGAACGACAATGAAGGATTAATTACGTCTACTATTGAGTCTACTGACCAAACCTTACTGAAAGAGCTGCAATTTGGAAATATCCACCTCAGCCCACAGCTAAAACTGGCACAAACCGAAATCCAGACACCAAAAGCCAATGAAGGAATAACACAGGAGGACACAGCAGCAGATTCCTCAACATCCTACAAAGGGCTCAAAGAGTCTACAGACCAAACCTTACTGAAAGAACTACAGGCTGAAAATATCCAGCTCTATGAACAGCTAAAACGAGCACAAATCGAGATCCAGACATTAAAAGGAATAATATATAAAGATGCTCCAGGTGATTCCTCAAGCTCCGACAAAGTGCTGATCCCGTCTTCAGACCAAACCTTACTGAAAGAGGTAAAAGATGAAAATATCCAGCTCTCTAAACAGCTAAAACTAGCACAAACCGAGATCCAGACACTGAAAGCTAAAGAACTACATAAAGAATATTCTGCAGCAGAATCATTAAGCTCCAATAAATTGCTAATGGAGTCCACAGGCCAAACCTTACTGAGAGGACTGCAGGCCAAAACAGAAGATCTAAAACCAGCACAAACCGAGATCCAGACACTGAAGGCCAAAGGATTAATACATGAAGACTCTGAACCTCATTCAACGATATCTAACAAAGTGTTACTTAAGTTTACAGACGAAACCTTACAGAGAGAGCTACAGGCCGAAAATCACCGGCTCACAGAGCAATTAGAACAAGTACAAAGGGAAAACGAGACACTGCTTCGAGGCACCTCTGGTTGTAACTTGTGTATCCACAAGGATGAGCCGAGAAAGTCTGTGGAGCAAGTCTTGGAGAAAGAGCTTGAGGCAGAGAATCAGCGGCTCTACACACAGCTAAAACTTACACAGATGCAAATCGAGATACACGAGAACAGCGCTCCTGGATTATCATCGTCATGTAAAGAAGAAATGGAGCCAACGCACCGAGCCCTACAGGGACAACTACTGACAGAAACTCAACACCTGTCCAATCAGTTAAGGACAACTCAAAAGGAGCTGGAGGCAGCAGTGATAAAACTCAAGGTACTAGAGGGCTCCACCGAAGTGCAGTCTGCCGGCCAAACATTACAGGAGGCGCTACAAGTGGAGAACTACAGGCTCACAGAACAGCTGAAACAAGCACAGACGGAGATCGAGAAGCTCCAAGCAGAGCAGAGGTCCACAGACAGCACCGATGACTCTCTGAAGCTTCACGGATCAGATGCAGACGATGACCTCTCTGAGCAATCCTTCTTAGACAAGACCATCACCAATTCTGTAAATGTTATCAATACTGATGCCACGTCAGATTTCGGAGATGAGGTCTGTCAGCCTAATGTCACTAGTCAGAATGTCGTTGCACTCCGCTGCCATCATGACAGTCACTGTACAGAATGTGCCAACAACAGAGAAATTCTTACCTGCTCCAAAAGAATCAGCACCATGCACACCTCATCCAAGCATGCCAAGATGTCCCGCTCTGGGAGGTCCTATGAAGACTCTACTTCTCTTTCACAGTACGACTTGTTAGTGCAGTCACAGGCGAGAGAGCTGTCTCTCCAAAGGCAGAAGATTAAGGAGAGTCACAACCTCAGTGTTGTATGTTCAAAGAACTTCTACAACGTCTTGAAGGCTTTTGAGAACCTATTCCCTGCCAGCGCCTTGGATTCTAACATCACTCTGGGATTTCGGGAGCAGATTAATCAGACCGTGGAGTGGCTGAAGGAGTTGGAGTACAAGCTGAGTGATGCCCTCTATGGGGAGGAGGACGCTTATAGTGACCATTCAGCAGACAGCTTGCTGTACACCCCCTCGCGCCTGGTCCCTGGACACAGAATGTGGGCAGACAAACGTGGCTGCCACGTGCTAGGCTTGGTTGAGGACTACAATGCTTTACGAAAGCAAATTTTGGAAGCAAGGAACGTCCTGCAGGAGATGGAGGCTTTCATCGACCACGGAGTACAGACTGCGGTTCTCAACATGACTGAACATTTTGGGAGTATATTTTTTGAGAAACTTTCTAGAACAAAGCAGTCGCTGGAGGAAGCAGGTTGTTTGCTGAAGCTGTTGTGGAGGGTGTCCTTACCCTTACAGATTCACAGCCCATACAGCATCAACCAAGAGGAAGAAGCAACCCTTGAGATCACTCGGCTTCGAAAGAGGGTCCTGGAGCAAGAGAAGTTGTTATCAGGCATGGTCAAGAGGGTCTACTCCGAAAACCAGATGAAGGAGGACATTGAGAAGCTCATTCTGGACCAGCTGGCCATGACCCATGACATATTAAAGAGAGCCAAAGGAAATTTAGAGGTCCAGGTGGTCGATAAGCTCCTCTAAGGAGCCATTTGTATGTATAACTATCCTGCCATATTGTGTTTTATATTGTATCCCGCCTGGTAGTGGATGTAAGTTTTATAATTTTATAGTCTGCGCCGTTTCTCCTCCGTTGTAACATATTTTACTTGTTTTATTCTTGTAAAGTTTTAAGTTAATACAATCTGCCTATACATACAAGCACATGGCCTCGTTACCACCCGCGTCCTCTTGTAGTCTCTTTGTTGCTGGCGTTTTCATTTGTTACCACTAGATGGCGGCACGTGCCCGTTACTGGCCGTGGGCGCTAGACATCGTCTAGAGTCACAGATCATGAGAACTGTATATCCTGTGTGAAGGGGTGATCCTATCTAGACCATTTATGTGCTAGATGTCTTATGGGTGCGGATCCCTCCAATCTGGAGTTTGAAGGTCTTCTAAACTCCCTTTTACTCTCTGCATGGAGCGATGGTCCTACTGGATGCTCAACCTCCTTTAGAGTCAGTAGGAGTCCTGGATATAGCCACAGAACATGCTCAGCCGTTTTTGCCTCATTCAAGAAGAGAGGGAGATGGATATGTCTTATACATCAAATGATCAAAATTAGAGAACAAGGTCTGATCACAGACGTAATGTCCTCTCCATTGCTGAACATTCTGATGGATTTGTCTAAGGGGTCTCCAGGTCACTAGAACAGGGTTTTACACAATTACCAAAATATGTGTTGTTATAGAAGGTTCTGATACTTGTGGTCCCTCTGCCATGTAGCTGTATGAGAGGTCCAACTCCTGCTGCAGAGGATATTCCCCAAAGCCTGACACTTCCTCCACCACTTCCTTCCTTTCACTGACTTCGTTACACACTTTGGGTGCAGTCTTTCACCAGTTTTTCGGTGAACATAATGTTTCCCATTACTTTCATTACTAAAATGAGGGGTGGACACTCAGTAAAGGTGAGTGTAGCCTTCTGACTCTTTCTGCTAATGAGAGGTTTGGTCACTGCAGAGATGTAAAAGCTCCGATGAGCTTACCCCGTTCACTGCCGATGTGGAGGCAATTCCTTATGGAGATTCTCCGCATTATCCTCTCCTCTCTTTTTCGGGGCTGATCGGCCTTCTTAGGGGGTGTGAATGAGTTTGTGATGTTGTAAAGATAAAATATTCCAGAATTCTCAGACTTGTAACAACGTTTTTGGCTATGGCTGACATTCTATGGAAAGCTTCATTGTTACTTCCAGTGCATGAAATTCTGACCGTGGTCACACAGATGCGCGGCTCGTTATATATCACGCAGGCGCGCGGCTCGTTATATATCGCGCAGGCGCGCGGCTCGTTATATATCACACAGGTGCGCGGCTCGTTATATCACACAGAGCACAGCAGGGACAGGAGAGAGCGTCACACAGCACAGCAGGGAGAGAAGAAGACATCACACAGAGCAGAGCACAGCAGGGAGAGGAGAGAGCATCACACAGAGCAGAGCACAGCAGGGAGAGGAGAGAGCGTCACACAGAGCAGAGCACAGCAGGGAGAGGAGAGAGCGTCACACAGAGCAGAGCACAGCAGGGAGAGGAGAGAGCGTCACACAGAGCAGAGCACAGCAGGGAGAGGAGAGAGCGTCACACAGAGCACAGCAGGGAGAGGAGAGAGCGTCACACAGAGCAGAGCACAGCAGGGAGAGGAGAGAGCATCACACAGCACAGCAGGGAGAGGAGAGAGCGTCACGCAGAGCACAGCAGGGGCAGGAGATAGAGCGTCACACAGAGCAGAGCACAGCAGGGAGAGGAGAGAGCGTCACACACAGAGCAGAGCAGGGAGAGGAGAGAGCGTCACACAGAGCAGAGCACAGCAGGGACAGGAGAGAGCGTCACACAGAGCACAGCAGGGACAGGAGAGAGCGTCACACAGAGCAGAGCACAGCAGGGACAGGAGAGAGCGTCACACAGAGCAGAGCACAGCAGGGACAGGAGAGAGCGTCACACAGAGCAGAGCACAGCAGGGACAGGAGAGAGCGTCACGCAGAGCACAGCAGGGACAGGAGAGAGCGTCACACAGAGCAGAGCACAGCAGGGAGAGGAGAGAGCATCACACAGAGCAGAGCACAGCAGGGAGAGGAGAGAGCGTCACACAGAGCAGAGCACAGCAGGGAGAGGAGAGAGCGTCACACAGAGCAAAGCACAGCAGGGAGAGGAGAGAGCGTCACACAGAGCAAAGCACAGCAGGGAGAGGAGAGAGCGTCACACAGAGCACAGCAGGGAGAGGAGAGAGCGTCACACAGAGCAAAGCACAGCAGGGAGAGGAGAGAGCATCACACAGAGCACAGCAGGGAGAGGAGAGAGCGTCACACAGAGCACAGCAGGGAGAGGAGAGAGCGTCACACAGCAAAGCACAGCAGGGAGAGGAGAGAGCGTCACACAGAGCAAAGCACAGCAGGGAGAGGAGAGAGCATCACACAGAGCACAGCAGGGAGAGGAGAGAGCGTCACACAGAGCAGAACACAGCAGGGACAGGAGAGAGCGTCACACAGAGCAGAGCACAGCAGGGAGAGGAGAGAGCGTCATACAGAGCAGAGCACAGCAGGGAGAGGAGAGGACATCACACAGAGCAGAGCACAGCAGGGAGAGGAGAGAGCGTCACACAGAGCAAAGCACAGCAGGGAGAGGAGAGAGCGTCACACAGAGCAGAGCACAGCAGGGACAGGAGAGAGCATCACACAGAGCACGGCACAGCAGGGAGAGGAGAGTGCGTCACACAGAGCAAAGCACAGCAGGGAGAGGAGAGAGCGTCACACAGAGCAGAGCACAGCAGGGAGAGGAGTATAGTACGCACACGGTACACACTGCACATAGTACACACACCCCCCTGCACATAGTACACACACCCCCTTGCACAAAGTACACATCTCCTGCACATATTGTACACACCCTGCACATATTGTACACCCCCCTGCACATATTGTACACACCCCCTGCACATAGTACACACCCCCTGCACATAGTACACACCCCCTGCACATAGTACACACCCCCTGCACATAGTACACACCCCCTGCACATAGTACACACCCCCTGCACATAGTACACACCCCCTGCACATAGTACACACCCCCTGCACATAGTACACACCCCCTGCACATAGTACACACCCCCTGCACATAGTACACCCCCTGCATATAGTACACACCCCCTGCACATAGTACACCCCCTGCACATAGTACACACCCCCTGCACATAGTACACACCCCCTGCACATAGTACACACCCCCTGCACATAGTACACACCCCCTGCACATAGTACACCCCCTGCACATAGTACACACCCCCTGCACATAGTACACACCCCCTGCACATAGTACACACCCCCTGCACATAGTACATACCCCCTGCACATAGTACACCCTGCACATAGTACACACACCCTGCACATAGTACACACCCTGCACATAGTACACACCCCCTGCACATAGTACACACCCTGCACATAGTACACACCCCCTGCACATAGTACACACCCCCTGCACATAGTACACCCCCCTGCACATATTATACACTGCACATAGTACACCCTGCACATAGTATACACCCCCTGCACATAGTACACACCCCCTGCACATAGTACACACCCCCTGCACATAGTACACCCTGTCGTCCTGCAATAGATCCTGGTGACCCGATCACTGCTGGGCTCTGGATCAGATGTTCCTGGGTCTCTGTGGGGTCCGTTTTGCTTTGCTGTAGGACCGGGAAACTCCTGAAAGCTCCAGGACCTTGTATGTAGGATGTTACCTCTGGGACAAACCCTTCAACCAACCCAATATAATCACATGGACCCCACAATCGTGTCCTCAGGGCACCAAATCAGTGTAGAAGAGGTACCTCAATAGTGAGGTTTGTCCCTGGTCACCCCCAAGTATCAATGTGAGAGCTCAGCCCGGAGGTGACCCCACGATCCTGAAGATACTTCTGTGTCCTATGTCCAGACATATGAAGACCCTCTGGTGTTCCAGGCTACAGCCGAGCCTCAGGCTCCGCCCTCATGACAGTCTGGAAGGTGCTAAATGCCTCCTTTGTAAGACATCAAGCATGACCTACAAGAAGCCTAATGACACGACGGCGCTGGACAATGTTCTGACCTGATTGGGTCTCCTCAGTACAGCGCAGGGACCCGGTGAGAGGTTGTGACCAGGGTCAGGAGGAAGGTGCTCTCCTTATGGAGACTTTGCCAATCAAGGTGCCTTACAGGCACGTGGAGACTTATAGCCATTGATGCTCCACTAGGGAATTCTGGGAAATATGCAAATACATTTTCCAAGGTGTTAAATGGAAAGCGGAGCCTGGAGGAGACATTCCCCATCCAGCGTCACCTATAGGATAGAAAGACCTGGCCCAAGGGGGGAGAGGTCCCGGCCCAAGGGGGGAGAGGTCCTGATGTTGGGGAGAGGTCCGGGCACAGGGGGAGAGGTCCTGGGGCTGGGCAGAGGTCCTTCCTAAATTTGTCTTCCATGAGGCCGTAGTTCTCCTTTTGTTTGCACAGAATGTGCTGGAGGTCATGTGACTTTCCTCTGATATTTGGGTAAATAAATGATCAGTCGCTCGTATTTGTTCATGTTGATGCAATAAAACGTCTTGTTCTGTATCACTATGTACATGTATCCTGGTGCTATGCTCCAATCACACCCAAAGCTGCAGTCAAAACCTCTACTCCTCCAATGTGTCTTATACTCCAACCACACCCAAAGCTGCAGACATAACCTCTACTGCTCCGTTTCTTATACTCCAATCACACCCAAAGCTGCAGACATAACCTCTACTGCTCCAATGTGTCTTATACTCCAATCACACCCAAAGCTACAGACATGACCTCTACTGCTCCAACGTGTCTTATACTCCAATCACACCCAAAGCTGCAGGCATAACCTCTACTGCTCCAATGTGTCTTATACTCCAATCACACCCAAAGCTGCAGCCAAAACCTCTACTCCAATGTGTCTTATACTCCAACCACACCTAAAGCTGCAGACATAACCTCTACTGCTCCGTTTCTTATACTCCAATCACACCCAAAGCTGCAGACATAACCTCTACTGCTCCAATGTGTCTTATACTCCAATCACACCCAAAGCTACAGACATGACCTCTACTGCTCCAACGTGTCTTATACTCCAATCACACCCAAAGCTGCAGACATAACCTCTACTGCTCCAACGTGTCTTATACTCCAATCACACCCAAAGCTGCAGACATAACCTCTACTGCTCCAATGTGTCTAATACTCTAATCACACCCAAAGCTGCAGACATAACCTCTACTGCTCCAACCTGTCTGATGCTCCAATCACACCCAAAGCTGCAGTCATAACCTCTACTGCTCCAATGTGTCTTATACTCCAATCACACCCAAAGCTACAGACATGACCTCTACTGCTCCAACGTTTCTTATACTCCAATCACACCCAAAGCTACAGACATGACCTCTACTGCTCCAACGTGTCTTATACTCCAATCACACCCAAAGCTGTAGACATAACCTCTACTGCTCCAACGTATCTATTACTCCAATCACACCCAAAGCTACAGACATAACCTCTACTGCTCCAACGTGTCTTATACTCCAATCACACACAAAGCTGCAGCCAAAACCTCTACTGCTCCAATGTGTCTTATATTCCAATCACACCCAAAGCTGCAGACATAACCTCTACTGCTCCAATCACACCCAAAGCTGCAGACATAACCTCTACTGCTCCAATGTGTCTTATACTCCAATCACACCCAAAGCTGCAGACATAACCTCTACTGCTCCAATGTGTCTTATACTCCAATCACACCCAAAGCTGCAGACATAACCTCTACTGCGACAATGTGTCTTATACTCTAATCACACCCAAAGCTGCAGACATAACCTCTACTGCTCCAATGTGTCTTATACTCTAACCACACCCAAAGCTGCAGACATAACCTCTACTGCTCCAATGTGTCTTATACTCCAATCACACCCAAAGCTGCAGACATAACCTCTACTGCTCCAATGTGTCCTATACTCCAATCACACCCAAAGCTGCAGACATAACCTCTACTGCTCCAATCACACCCAAAGCTGCAGACATAACCTCTACTGCTTCAACGTGTCTTATACTCCAATCAGAGCCAAAGCTGCAGGCATAACCTCTACTGCTCCAATGGGTCTTATACTCCAATCACACCCAAAGCTGCAGACATAGCCTCTACTGCTCCAATGTGTCTTATACTCCAATCACACCCAAAGCTGCAGACATAGCCTCTACTGCTCCAATGTGTCTTATACTCCAATCACACCCAAAGCTGCAAGTATAACCTCTACTACTCCATCGTTTCTTATACTCCAATCACACCCAAAGCTGCAGACATAACCTCTACTGCTCCAATGTGTCTTATACTCCAATCACGCCCAAAGCTGCAGTCATAACCTCTACTGCTCCAATGTGTCTTATACTCCAATCACGCCCAAAGCTGCAGTCATAACCTCTACTGCTCCAATATGTCTTATACTCCAATCACACCCAAAGCTGCAGTCATAACCTCTACTGCTCCAATGTGTCTTATACTCCAATCACACCCAAAGCTGCAGACATAACCTCTACTGCTCCAATGTGTCTGATGCTCCAATCACACCCAAAGCTGCAGTCATAACCTCTACTGCTCCAATGTGTCTTATACTCCAATCACACCCAAAGCTGCAGACATAACCTCTACTGCTCCAACCTGTCTGATGCTCCAATCACACCCAAAGCTGCAGACATATCCTCTACTGCTCCAATGTCTTTAATACTCTAATCACACCCAAAGCTGCAGTCATAACCTCTACTGCTCCAATGTGTCTTAGACTCCAATCACACCCAAAGCTGCAGGCATAACCTCTACTGCTCCAATGTGTCTAATACTCTAATCACACCCAAAGCTGCAGGCATAAACTCTACTGCTCCAATGTGTCTTATACTCCAATCACACCCAAAGCTGCAGACATAACCTCTACTGCTCCAATGTGTCTGATGCTCCAATCACACCCAAAGCTGCAGTCATAACCTCTACTGCTCCAATGTGTCTTATACTCCAATCACACCCAAAGCTGCAGACATAACCTCTACTGCTCCAACCTGTCTGATGCTCCAATCACACCCAAAGCTGCAGTCATAACCTCTACTGCTCCAATGTGTCTTATACTCCAATCACACCCAAAGCTGCAGACATAACCTCTACTGCTCCAACCTGTCTGATGCTCCAATCACACCCAAAGCTGCAGACATATCCTCTACTGCTCCAATGTCTTTAATACTCTAATCACACCCAAAGCTGCAGTCATAACCTCTACTGCTCCAACGTGTCTTATACTACAATCACACCCAAAGCTGCAGACATAACCTCTACTGCTCCAATGTGTCTTATACTCCAATCACGCCCAAAGCTGCAGTCATAACCTCTACTGCTCCAATATGTCTTATACTCCAATCACACCCAAAGCTGCAGTCATAACCTCTACTGCTTCAACGTGTCTTATACTCCAATCACACCCAAAGCTGCAGACATAACCTCTACTGCTCCAAGGTGTCTTATACTCCAATCACACCCAAAGCTGCAGACATAACCTCTACTGCTCCAACCTGTCTGATGCTCCAATCACACCCAAAGCTGCAGACATAACCTCTACTGCTTCAACGTGTCTTATACTCCAATCACACCCAAAGCTGCAGACATAACCTCTACTGCCCCAATGTGTCTTATATTCCAATCACACCCAAAGCAGCAAGCATAACCTCTACTGCTCCATCGTTTCTTATACTCCAATCACACCCAAAGCTGCAGACATAACCTCTACTGCTCCAACGTGTCCTATACTCCAATCACACCCAAAGCTGCAGACATAACCTCTACTGCTCCAACGTGTCCTATACTCCAATCACACCCAAAGCTGCAGACATAACCTCTACTGCTCCAATCACACCCAAAGCTGCAGACATAACCTCTACTGCTCCAATCACACCCAAAGCTGCAGACATAAGGCCGCGGTCACACGTACCGCTAGACGTCCGTTCATAACGCGACGCTAGCGCACAGGGGTAGGTCCTCGGTCCCAACGCACATGCGTTTCCAGAGAAACGCATGCGATCGGCTTAACAATCGCATGCGTTTCCCTGGAAACGCATGTGCGTTCGGGCCGAGGACCTCCCCCTGTGCGCTAGCGTCGCGTTATGACGGACGCCTAGCGGTACGTGTGACCGCGGCCTAACCTCTACTGCTCCAATCACACCCAAAGCTGCAGACATAACCTCTACTGCTCCAATCACACCCAAAGCTGCAGACATAACCTCTACTGCTCCAATGTGTCTTATACTCCAATCACACCCAAAGCTGCAGACATAACCTCTACTGCTCCAATGTGTCTTATACTCCAATCACACCCAAAGCTGCAGACATAACCTCTACTGCTCCAATGTGTCTTATACTCCAATCACACCCAAAGCTGCAGACATAACCTCTACTGCGACAATGTGTCTTATACTCTAATCACACCCAAAGCTGCAGACATAACCTCTACTGCTCCAATGTGTCTTATACTCTAACCACACCCAAAGCTGCAGACATAACCTCTACTGCTCCAACGTGTCCTATACTCCAATCACACCCAAAGCTGCAGACATAACCTCTACTGCTCCAATCACACCCAAAGCTGCAGGCATAACCTCTACTGCTTCAACGTGTCTTATACTCCAATCAGAGCCAAAGCTGCAGGCATAACCTCTACTGCTCCAATGGGTCTTATACTCCAATCACACCCAAAGCTGCAGACATAGCCTCTACTGCTCCAATGTGTCTTATATTCCAATCACACCCAAAGCTGCAAGTATAACCTCTACTACTCCATCGTTTCTTATACTCCAATCACACCCAAAGCTGCAGACATAGCCTCTACTGCTCCAATGTGTCTTATATTCCAATCACACCCAAAGCTGCAAGTATAACCTCTACTACTCCATCGTTTCTTATACTCCAATCACACCCAAAGCTGCAGTCATAACCTCTACTGCTCCAATATGTCTTATATTCCAATCACACCCAAACCTGCAGGCATAACCTCTACTGCTCCAATGTTTCTTATACTCCAATCACACCCAAAGCTGCAGTCATAACCTCTACTGCTCCAATGTGTCTTATACTCCAATCACACCCAAAGCTGCAGGCATAACCTCTACTGCTCCAATGTGTCTAATACTCTAATCACACCCAAAGCTGCAGGCATAACCTCTACTGCTCCAATGTGTCTTATACTCCAATCACACCCAAAGCTGCAGACATAACCTCTACTGCTCCAATGTGTCTGATGCTCCAATCACACCCAAAGCTGCAGTCATAACCTCTACTGCTCCAATGTGTCTTATACTCCAATCACACCCAAAGCTGCAGTCATAACCTCTACTGCTCCAATGTGTCTTATACTCCAATCACACCCAAAGCTGCAGGCATAACCTCTACTGCTCCAATGTGTCTAATACTCTAATCACACCCAAAGCTGCAGGCATAACCTCTACTGCTCCAATGTGTCTTATACTCCAATCACACCCAAAGCTGCAGTCATAACCTCTACTGCTCCAATGTGTCTTATACTCCAATCACACCCAAAGCTGCAGGCATAACCTCTACTGCTCCAATGTGTCTAATACTCTAATCACACCCAAAGCTGCAGGCATAACCTCTACTGCTCCAATGTGTCTTATACTCCAATCACACCCAAAGCTGCAGACATAACCTCTACTGCTCCAATGTGTCTGATGCTCCAATCACACCCAAAGCTGCAGTCATAACCTCTACTGCTCCAATGTGTCTTATACTCCAATCACACCCAAAGCTGCAGACATAACCTCTACTGCTCCAACCTGTCTGATGCTCCAATCACACCCAAAGCTGCAGTCATAACCTCTACTGCTCCAATGTGTCTTATACTCCAATCACACCCAAAGCTGCAGACATAACCTCTACTGCTCCAACCTGTCTGATGCTCCAATCACACCCAAAGCTGCAGACATATCCTCTACTGCTCCAATGTCTTTAATACTCTAATCACACCCAAAGCTGCAGTCATAACCTCTACTGCTCCAACGTGTCTTATACTACAATCACACCCAAAGCTGCAGACATAACCTCTACTGCTCTAACTTGTCTTATACTCCAATCACACCCAAAGCAGCAGACACAGTTGTGTTGTTAGGCCATGTCATAGACTCAGGACACATCCAGAGCTGCAGGAACAATCTTGCTGTAACCTCTGTGTACATGTAGAGCTGCACTCACTATTCCCCTATAGGGAGACCTACACACATTGGGGCTCATTCACTAAGGGCTTTGTGCTGCACTTTTGTCGGACTGTTCTTCATGGCTAAAGCAGCTGCACAGGTATAAGAAGTGTCTGGCCTGGGATTGTGGCGCATGCGCTGCTTCCATGTGACACAAATTAGGGGGCGTGCCGCGTGCCTACAGATTCGGACCGCACTGCGTATTTAAAGGAAACCTCCAATCTCTCGCTATTCTGGTAGATCCGGGGGCAGATTCCTCTAATAATCGACATGGCGGCCATTTTTGGGCTGATCCTTCACTGGCCGATAAGTTTGTAAATATTTTATTGTCCTAATATGCAAATTAGTGAAAAAGGCTGGAATAGGCGGAGCTGAGGCTACAAGGTGCTGTTACTCCACGCCCCGGTAGCCTCTTTCTATCCTACTACCCAGAGATCTTCAGTGTGCAGCCCCTGGTAGCTGCGCGCACTTGTCTGCACTTGGCTGGCGGCAGCGCATGCACAGTAGCTTCGGAGACGAGGACGCGCAGCTGCTGGCTCTGCATACACAGTTTATGCAGAGCGCGGACAATTGCACGCAGCTACCACATCTCTGGGTAGGAGGATGGAAAGAGTCTGCTGGGGCATGGAGAAGCTGCACCGTGTAGCTTCAGCTCCGCCTACTCCAGGCAATAAAACATTTAAAAACTTATCAGCCGGTGAAGGATTAGCCCTCAAGAAGACTGCGATGGTGTTACTGCAATTCTGCCACTTTTATGAATCGTAATGATAGTCACAGTGCTGCCCCCAGTAGTCACAATGCTGCCCCCAGTAGTCACAATGCTGCTCCCAGTAGTCACAATGCTGCCCCCAGTAGTCACAGTGCTGCCCTCAATTGTTACAGTTGAAACCTCTGCAGATGGAGATGATAGTTGGAGAAATTGGGCAGGAGAAGAAGGTGATAGTCATAGAGATCGGGCAGGAGATGGAGGTGATAGTCATAGAGATCAGGCAGGAGATGGAGGTGATAGTCAGAGAGATTGGGCAGGAGAAGAAGGTGATAGTCATAGAGATCAGGCAGGAGATGGAAGTGATTGTCAGAGAGATCGAGCAGAATATGGAAGTGATAGTCATAGAGATCGGGCAGGAGATGGAGGTGATAGTCTGAGAGATCGGGCAGGAGATGGAGGTGATAGTCAGAGACATTGGGCAGGAGATGGAGGTGATATTCAGAGAGATCAGGCAGGAGATGGAGGTGATAGTCAGAGAGATCAGGCAGGAGATGGAGGTGATATTCAGAGAGATCAGGCAGGAGATGGAGGTGATAGTCAGAGAGATCAGGCAGGAGATGGAGGTGATATTCAGAGAGATCAGGCAGGAGATGGAGGTGATAGTCAGAGAGATCAGGCAGGAGATGGAGGTGATAGTCAGAGAGATCAGGCAGGAGATGGAGGTGATAGTCAGAGAGATCAGGCAGGAGATGGAGGTGATCGTCAGAGAAATCAGGCAGGAGATGGAGGTGATAGTCAGAGACATTGGGCAGGAGATGGAGATGATAGTCAGAGACATTGGGCAGGAGATGGGGGTGATAGTCAGAGAGTTCAGGCAGGAGATGGAGGTGATAGTCAGAGAGATTGGGCAGGAGATGGAAGTGATAGTCAGAGACATTGGGCAGGAGATGGGGGTGATAGTCAGAGAGTTCAGGCAGGAGATGGAGGTGATAGTCAGAGAGATTGGGCAGGAGATGGAGGTAATAGTCAGAGACATTGGGCAGGAGATGGAGGTGATAGTCAGAGAGATCAGGCAAGAGATGCAGGTGATAGTCAGAGACATTGGGCAGGAGATGGAGGTGATAGTCAGAGACATTGGGCAGGAGATGGAGGTGATAGTCAGAGAGATCAGGCAGGAGATGGAGGTGATAGTCAGAGAGATCAGGCAGGAGATGGAGGTGATAGTCAGAGAGATCAGGCAGGAGATGGAGGTGATAGTCAGAGAGATCGGGCAGGAGATGGAAGTGATAGTCAGAGAGATCGGGCAGGAGATGGAAGTGATAGTCAGAGACATTGGGCAGGAGATGGGGGTTGATAGTCAGAGAGTTCAGGCAGGAGATGGAGGTGATAGTCAGAGAGATTGGGCTGGAGATGGAGGTGATAGTCAGAGACATTGGGCAGGAGATGGAGGTGATAGTCAGAGAGATCAGGCAAGAGATGCAGGTGATAGTCAGAGACATTGGGCAGGAGATGGAGGTGATAGTCAGAGACATTGGGCAGGAGATGGAGGTGATAGTCAGAGAGATCAGGCAGGAGATGGAGGTGGTAGTCAGAGAGATCAGGCAGGAGATGGAGGTGAGAGTCAGAGAGATCAGGCAAGAGATGGAGGTGATAGTCAGAGACATTGGGCAGGAGATGGAGGTGATAGGCAGAGAGATTGGGCAGGAGATGGAGGTGATAGTCAGAGAGATCAGGCAGGAGATGGAGGGGATAGTCAGAGAGATCAGGCAGGAGATGGAGGTGATAGTCAGAGACATTGGGCAGGAGATGGAGGGGATAGTCAGAGAGATTGGGCAGGAGATGGAAGTGATAGTCAGAGAGATCAAGCAGGAGATGGAGGTGATAGTCAGAGACATTTGGCAGGAGATGGGGGTGATAGTCAGAGAGTTCAGGCAGGAGATGGAGGTGATAGTCAGAGACATTGGGCAGGAGATGGAGGTGATAGTCAGAGAGATTGGGCAGAAGATGGAGGTGATAGTCAGAGAGTTCAGGCAGGAGATGGAGGTGATAGAGAGATTGGGCAGGAGATGGAGGTCATAGAGAGATTGGGCAGGAGATGGAGGTGATAGAGAGATCGGGCAGGAGATGGAGGTGATAGTCAGAGAGATCTTGCAGGAGATGGAGGTGATAGTCAGAGAGTTCAGGCAGGAGATGGAGGTTATTGTCAGAGAGATTGAGCAGGAGAAGGAGGTGATAGTCAGAGAGTCAGAGAGATTCGGCAGGAGATAGAGGTGATAGTCAGACACATTGGGCAGGAGATGGAGATGATAGTCAGAGACATTGGGCAGTAGATGGAGGTGATAGTCAGAGAGATCGGAAAGGAGATGGAGGTGATAGTCAGAGACATTGGGCAGGAGAAGCATGTGATAGTCAAAGAGTTTTGGCAGGAGATGGAGGTGATAGTCAGAGAGATTGGGCAGGAGATGCATTTGATAGTCAGAGAGTTTGGGCAGGAGATGGAGGTAATAGTCAGATACATTGGGCAGGATATGGAGGTGATAGAGAGATCAGAAAGGAGATGGAGGTCATAGTCAGAGATATTGGGCAGGAGAGGGAGGTGATAGTCAGAGAGTTTGGGCAGGAGAGGGAGGTGATAGTCAGAGAGTTTGGGCAGGAGATGGATGTGATAGTCAGAGAGATTGGGCAGGAAATGCAGGTGATAGTCAGAGACATTGGGCAGGAGATGGAAGTGATAGTCAGAGAGTTTGGGCAGGAGATGGAGGTGATAGTCAGATACATTGGGCAGGATATGGAGGTGATAGAGCGATCAGAAAGGAGATGGAGGTCATAGTCAGAGATATTGGGCAGGAGAGGGAGGTGATAGTCAGAGAGTTTGGGCAGGAGAGGGAGGTGATAGTCAGAGAGTTTGGGCAGGAGATGGATGTGATAGTCAGAGAGATTGGGCAGGAAATGCAGGTGATAGTCAGAGACATTGGGCAGGAGATGGAAGTGATAGTCAGAGAGTTTGGGCAGGAGATGCATTTGATAGTCAGAGAGTTTGGGCAGGAGATGGAGGTAATAGTCAGATACATTGGGCAGGATATGGAGGTGATAGAGCGATCAGAAAGGAGATGGAGGTCATAGTCAGAGATATTGGGCAGGAGAGGGAGGTGATAGTCAGAGAGTTTGGGCAGGAGAGGGAGGTGATAGTCAGAGAGTTTGGGCAGGAGATGAATGTGATAGTCAGAGAGATTGGGCAGGAAATGCAGGTGATAGTCAGAGACATTGGGCAGGAGATGGAAGTGATAGTCAGAGAGTTTGGGCAGGAGATGGGCGTGATAGTCAGAGAGATTGGGCAGGAAATGCAGGTGATAGTCAGAGACATTGGGCAGGAGATGGAAGTGATAGTCAGAGAGTTTGGGCAGGAGATGGGGGTGATAGTCAGAGAGATTGGGCAGGAAATGCAGGTGATAGTCAGAGACATTGGGCAGGAGATGGAAGTGATAGTCAGAGACATTGGGCGGGAGATGGATGTGATAGTCAGAGAGATTGGGCAGGAAATGCAGGTGGTAGTCAGAGAGATTGGGCAGGAGATGGAGGTGATAGTCAGAGACATTGGGCGGGAGATGGATGTGATAGTCAGAGAGATTGGGCAGGAAATGCAGGTGGTAGTCAGAGAGATTGGGCAGGAGATGGAGGTGATAGTCAGAGACATTGGGCGGGAGATGGATGTGATAGTCAGAGAGATCAGGCAGGAGATGGAGGTGATAGTCAGAGACATTGGGCGGGAGATGGATGTGATAGTCAGAGAGTTTGGGCAGGAGATGGATGTGATAGAGAGATTAGGCAGGAGATGGAGGTGATAGTCAGAGACATTGGGCGGGAGATGGATGTGATAGTCAGAGAGTTTGGGCAGGAGATGGATGTGATAGAGAGATTAGGCAGGAGATGGAGGTGATAGTCAGAGAGTTTGGGCAGGAGATGGATGTGATAGTCAGAGACATTGGGCAGGAAATGCAGGTGATAGTCAGAGACATTGGGCAGGAGATGGATGTGATAGTCAGAGACATTAGGCAGGAAATGCAGGTGATAGTCAGAGACATTGGGGCACATTTACTTACCCGGCCCATTTGCGATCCAGCGGCGCGTTCTCTGCACAGGATTCGGGTCCGGCTGGGATTTAAGATGGTAGTTCCTCCGCCGTCCACCAGGTGGCGCTGCAGCGCCGAAAATAATCTTAACGCCCCGGAATGCACCATCCCATAGAAGGTGAAGGTGAGCGCTCCCCAAGTGACACATTTTCGGTTTTTAAATGCGGCGGTTTTTCCGAATACGTCGGGTTTTCGTTCGGCCACGCCCCCCCGATTTCTGTCGCGCGCATGCTGGCCCCGATGCGCCACAATCCGATCGCGTGCGCCAAAAACCCGGGGCAATTCATGTACAAGCGGCGCAAATCGGAAATATTCGGGTAACACGTCGGGAAAACGCGAATCGGGCCCTTAGTAAATGACCCCCATTGTGCGGGTAGATGGATGCGATAGTCAGAGACATTGGGCAGGAGATGGAGGTAATAGGTAACTTCTCCGGGTGAAGGTTGGTGTCATGTTGCTCATTTTCTTAGGGTGAAGGTTGGTGTCATGTTGCTCATTTTCTTAGGGTGAAGGTTGGGATCATGTGCCTCAGTGTCTTAGGGTGAAGGTTGGGATCATGTAGCTCAGTGTCTTGTGGGGAAGGTTGGGGTCATGTGGCTCAGTGTCTGGGGGTGAAAGTTGGGATCATGTGGCTCAGTGTCTTGGGGTGAAGGTTGGGATCATGTGGCTCAGTGTCTCCGGGTGAAGGTTGGGATCATGTGGCTCAGTGTCTCCGGGTGAAGGTTGGGATCATGGTGCTCAGTGTCTTAGGGGGAAGGTTGGGATCATGTGGCTCAGTGTCTCAGGGTGAAGGTTGGGATCATGTTGCTCAGTGTCTTGGGGTGAAGGTTAGGATCATGTGGCTCAGTGTCTTGGGGTGAAGGTTGGGATCATGTTGCTCAGTGTCTTGGGGTGAAGGTTGGGATCATGTTGCTCAGTGTCTCGGGGTGAAGGTTTGGATCATGTGGCTCAGTGTCTTGGGATAATGGCTAGGAACATGTTTCTCAGTGTCTTGGGGTGAAGGTTGGGATCATGTGGCTCAGTGTCTTGGGATAATGGCTAGGAACATGTTTCTCAGTGTCTCAGGGTGCAGGTAAGGATCATGTGGCTCAGTGTCTCAGGGTGCAGGTTAGGATCATGTTGCTTATTGTCTTGGGGTGAAGGTTGGGTTCCTGTGGCTCAGTGTCTTGGAGTGAAGGTTGGGGTCATGTGGCTCAGTGTCTTGGAGTGAAGGTTGGGGTCATGTGGCTCAGTGTCTTGGGGTGAAGATTTGGGTCATGTGGCTCAGTGTCTTGGGATAAAGGCTAGGATCATGTTTCTCAGTGTCTCAGGATGAAGGTTTGGATCACCTGTTGAAATTGTGGTCACATTACTCTGCTGCTTTGTTATCTTTATCTTTGTTTCATTAGCAGTTTCTTATGATCTCTCATCCTGGAGGACATTGACTATGTAGATGAATATTGGGCTCCTCCACCTCTTCGCATCTAGTAACATCCAGTCTTATATATGTACCAGGCAGAGCAGAGCTGATCAGTGCATCCTCTGAAGACATGGGGGTCTACGAGGTGACAGTGGTCACAGGAGAAGACATCCGTTCTGGAGCCATCGATACCATCTCTATCAGTCTTGTAGGGGTGAATGGAGAGAGTGCTAAGAAGAAGCTGTCCCATCTGTGGATACCTGGATCAGTGAGTGAGCTTTTCTTTGGCTTTGCAATTGGTGGGTGTCATAGTGGACTTCCTTACAAAATGACAGATGTTACTGCAGATCAATCAAGCCCTGTAGACCCTGTATCAGCTTGTCCCAGAATTGACTCTGGTCTTTGGTTACTAGTGTGTCCTGCAGCTGCTTTGGGCTGGTGTGGGTTTCCATAAGATTTGTCATGTGCTTTTAAAGTTGACCATCAAGGATCTGTAACCCTGACAGCTGAGGAACCTGCTGCGGCTCTGACCAGAATGTTCTATGGATCTCATGCCTATCTGTAGGTAGCTGACCCTACAAGGACCATACTGCTGCTAATATCAGTAATCAGTAATCAATTTATGAGGCTGGTGTCGTCTAACGTGGTACAGAAACTTTTGGGGCCCCCTAGGACCTTGTAGTTAGTGGAGGTTCACAGGTGAGGTTCCAGTTATTGTCCAGTTATTGGGCAGCAGAACACCCTATGTAACCTGTAAGGGCACTTTAATCAATTACCTCCAACACAGATATCAGTAAACTTTAACCGTATAAGTAACTTCCGAAATATTCCAGACACTTATTGCTGGGTGGAAAATTAGGTCGCAGCTGTATTTTTTCTATATAAACCTGTAATATAAAAGGCACTCGCTATAGAATCACACGTTTTTGAGCTCTGGAAGCTGTTTGCTTATATCTGGACTCCCAGCGGGCAAGTCGGCCAGCGGAGCAACCACCATCTCACATCTTCAACCACTTCAACTTGAAATGAACTATAAAATACAAAGGAAAAAACATTACAAAAACGATAACATCTTGAGTGTCGCCTCAATGAGGAGAAGATATTTAAAGGCACAGATCACCAACCCTGCTATAGTGCAATAGTACCCACATTTTTTACCTCTTTCATGTCTAACATCTAATAACATCAGTCTAGGAGTAGCTTCCCGGTGGACCTCACAGTCCTGTCCCCGTGGATACGTGTGTCAAGCCTTAGATTTTGGGGAGCCCTAACCTTGTGGTCCATGTTTTCTCTTCAGGTGTCGCACTACAAGGTGGACACGGAGCTGGACCTTGGGGAGCTGCAGGCTGTGCGACTCTACAAAGAGACTTACCTGATCCCGGTGCAGGACTCGTGGTACTGCCGCTATGTCCATGTCCTCTCCCCCGATGGGAAGCTCCACCAGTTCCCTGTGTACCAGTGGATCTCCGGCCAGACCAGTGTCCTGATCCCTCACGGGAAAGGTAGGTGATCCTCAGCAGGTGGGTAACCCTCATCAAGCAGGATGTTCCTGCACATTGAAGAAACATATTGGGCCTCATTTATAAAGGTGCCTGCGCCAGTTTAATGTTGTGGCTGCTTTGTGTCTGACAAGATGTGCACCTACTGCCTCATTTGCATATGGATTACACAGATGGTCATCATAGTGCATTGCTCCACAACATGTCAGCAGATTGTAACACTTGGAGAGGTGGTAGACTCCTCATACATTTCTGTAGACACAGTTCCTTCAGGGGGCGCTGCTTACATCCAGTGTTCTTTTAGGAAGAATATTATCCAGGACCTCTGGCAAGGAGGAGGAGCAAAAGAGCAGAGAGTTGGAGGAGAACAGAGATATTTACAAGTAAGTGACCCCATTCCCCCGTGGAGCAATGTGGATTATGAGGTTCCCCAGGAAGATGCTCCCCATTCATGTCTCCTTCTTGTGATTGTGCTACAGGTGGAAGATGTATGCTCTGGGGGTCCCCTACTGCATCCATGCCGATGGGGTCCAGGATCTTCCTCTCAATGAACAATACTCCAGTGTTAAGGACATCAGTTTCCAGCTCAACAGGAGTCTGGTGTAGGTTCCACAAATCCCCATTCATATCAGAAACCTGATCCTGTCTCACCTGGTGTGATGTATGTGAGATGGAGCTTCCATCACTGGTCCAGAACATGACTGAGGAGCCCAAGTGTTATACATCACGGCTCGGGGACACCAGGGGAACTCCTCAAGAACTGCTGAAGGTCTCCATCTAACCTTTGTAGTGGTGGCTTGCTTACGGTGTAGGTGGTCCCACAGAATAACACGTAGCTGATCCTGGGGGGGGGACACTGGACCTTCATATTCTCATTTCTGTCCATACACTGTTCCCCAGGAACTCATCTGTTTTTGCTTTCCTACAGGAGGATAAAAGGAGGATTGAAAGGTCTCATGAAATGCACCCATTCCTGGAGAAGTCTAGAAGACATGAGGGCAGGGTTTTGCTTTCACAGAAGTGACATTGCTGGTGGGTCTCCTCTAGTTGGCCATTCTTGGGTCATCATCATCAGACTAGATGATGTCATGAGCTTTGGTTGATGTTTGTGATTGGTCTTGTTGAGGCCAGACTGGACATCTGCTCTGCTCTGCTCTGGTTTTGGTTTACCTTCACATATTCCTTGATTCTTGGAGCAATCTTGGATTCTTGTCTCCATCTTTTTTCAGAGGAGGTCTCCCGAATCTGGGATGAGGACAACTTCTTTGGCTACCAGTTTCTGAATGGTGTTAACCCGATGGTCATCAGAAAATGTCAGAAGCTTCCAGAGAGCTTCACAGTCACGAGCGGCATGGTGGCCTCCTCTCTGGGGACCTCCAGGAACCTTCATGAGGAGCTGAAGGTAAATGTGTCCTCAGGACACTGATCACTTGTAATGATCCGTGTAATGACCCGGTGATGATCTTACAGAATGGGAACATCTTCCTGGCCGACTACAAGATTCTCCAGGGAATTCCTGCTAATGACTCCATCAATGGTAAGAAGCAATACATCGCTGCCCCCATGTGTCTGCTGTGGAAGGACCCCCAGGACCGGCTGCTCCCCATCGCTATCCAGGTATGGCCTCATCTTAGAGGTGTTTTACCCTCCTAGTAAACCACATTTCTTGGACAACTTGTCTTAAAGATGATTTTTAAGGCCCTCAGAACGAGGTGGGTCTCAGCTCCTATGTAATAAGTTCTACCACGTAGGGAGGTCTTGGTGCACACGATGTCCATGTCGTGGTGTTCTATGTGATGGATCGTTGCTACATTTGAGCAGATGCACAAATTAATTCATTCATGTGATCCACCTCATCTTCTACTTCCAGTTGGGTCAATCTCCAGGAGAACAGACCCCGATCTTCCTACCCAGTGACTCTAAGTGGGACTGGACCTTGGCCAAGATTTGGGTGCGCAATGCCGATTATCAGGTGCTGGAGACTGTCTACCACCTGCTCCATACTCATCTCTTTGCTGAAGTCTTTAATATTGCGACTCACCGTCAGCTGCCTCGTAACCATCCGGTGTACAAGGTGAGGAGATGTCCACCACGTGGTGGGATTCATGGCGTGGACAATACCAATGCAAGGGACATGTAGCAGAGAGGAATAATGTGGATCCAATTCACATTATGTCCACCAGCTATGAGGCGAGTTGAGCCTCTTGCCTCAGGCAGCACCACCTATAGAAAGATGAGAGAAGCATCAGCAGGACAGACATCTAAAAACAGTGTTTCTTCACAGCCGATTAATGGAGAACCCACAGAATGGTCTGATGAAGATCTCATGGACGGGGTAGAGAGGACATTGCAACAGAGAGTTTAGGTTCCTCCATGTCCATGAGATGATGACCCATCCCCCATCCATAATAGGCCGGTACATCTCCATGTAGGAAGAGATCTGCAGCATCACATTCAGACATTTCTTCTGCTGGACCTCAAGGATCCATGATGATGTGCCACAGCTTGGACCTCCTGTAGGACCTTCTATGAATATTCTTTTTCATCATCATGTTCTTCTCTCCTCCAGCTCCTCATCCCTCATCTGCGCTTCATTCTGGACATCAATACCCGAGCCAGGAAGGAACTGTTTGGTCCTGGGGGCATTTACGATGAAGTAAGGTTCTCATATTGTACATAATGAGCCAGGAGGCGGGGCAGTGACTACCAATTTCTCTTTTTTGCAGATTATTGCTCTCGGTAAGGGGGGATGTGATCATCTCCTCCGGAAAGCCATGGAGGAGGTGACGTACAGGGGTCTGTGTCTGCCGGATGACATTGAAGATCGAGGATTGGAATCTGTTCCCAATTTCTACTACAGAGATGATGGGAGGCTGATCTGGGAGGCGGTGGAGAGGTGCGCTACATGTGGCTTGTTACCACAAATTATTATGTATTCAGGATTTTGGTAGTTTCATGTGAAATGTTGTGACTGGATGGGATGATATTGCCGTAAACCATCTAGAAACATCCATGGGCCCTTTAATGGTAACAGATCCCTCTTATATAACGTAACCACAAATCACCACATCCTCTGCTGGGTGAAAAATGGTCACAGCTTTATTTCTCATTTTAACAATTCATGACGCTTAAGGCACTTGATTGCTTCAGGATCATCCTGCTCGGCTGCTGCTGGCAAGTCGGCCAGCCGAGCGTTCTCCTCTACACCTCACCTTTCCACCAGCTGAGACTTAGTGCATGTAAGTAGCAAAAACAAACATAAATTAACAAATGAACAAAAACATCTCAAAATAGGGAGGGAGGGAAGGAGGGTGGGCCGCTCTGGTGCCGCTAACAACAAGAGGCCGAGCATAGAAGGAAACAGTCTTATAAAGACCTACTCCTAAGTAGGAGGGGAGACATGAAGAGTTAGACAAGGAGGAGGGGTAAGTGACCCTGCACAACCCCCACAACTTTTATTAAAGTGCCAGTAGCCCCAACAATCCCCTAAGTGTGATTCCCTAACAAACCCCAGCCTCCAGTCCCGGGACACATTCCCTAAATGCTCAGGGGTACCCAACTACAGAACAGTGCCTACATAGTATCCATATCTATATACCGCCATACTGTGCCAGGATAATACTGCTCACATACCCTAACCCTGCTGTGCCTCCTCTCTGCTTCCAGCTTTGTCTCCAGCATGATGCGCTATTACTACGAGAGCGATGAGTCTGTGCGGACAGACCCCGAGCTGCAGGCCTGGGCGGCCGAGATCTACCACAAGGGATTCCTCAGTAATGAATCCTCAGGTAGGAGCCTCGGGACAGACTCCGGGGAGTGGGAATTCTTACTTTCTAGAGATGAGAGGATCCTATAGTTGGGTTTGGGTTCAGCTACTTGACCCGGACATATAGCCAGATTGGTGTCCAAACAGCCCAGTAACTAGCCCTGGATAGGATTGGCCAACCCACCAGGCCTCAGGGGGCTCCTCCACCCACCAGGCCTCAGGGGGCTCCTCCACCCACCAGGCCTCAGGGAGCTCCTCCACCCACCAGGCCTCAGGGGCTCCTCCACCCACCAGGCCTCAGGGGGCTCCTCCACCCACAAGGCCTCAGGGAGCTCCTCAACCCACCAGGCCTCACGGGGCTCCTCAACCCACCAGGCCTCACGGGGCTCCAACTTCCACCAGGCCTCAGGGGAAACCTCCACCCACCAGGCCTCAGGAGGCTCCTCCTTCCACCAAGCCTTAGGGAGCTCCTCAACCCACCAGGCCTCACAGGGCTCCAACTTCCACCAGGCCTCAGGGGGCTCCTTCTTCCACCAGACCTTAGGGGGAACCTCCGCCCACCAGGCCTCAGGGGGCTCCTCCTTCCACCAGGCCTCACGGGGCTCCAACTTCCATCAGGCCTCAGGGGGCTCCTCCACCCACCAGGCCTCAGGGGGCTCCTCCACCCACCAGGCCTCAGGGGAAACCTCCACCCACCAGGCCTCAGGGGAAACCTCCACCCACCAGGCCTCAGGGGGCTCCTCCACCCACCAGGCCTCACTAGGCTCCTACTTCCACCAGGACTCTGGGGAAACCTCCGCTGTCCAGGCCTCAGGGGGAACCTCAGCCCACCCGGCCTCAGGGGGAACCTCTGCCCACCAGGCCTTAGGGGACTCCTCCACCCATTAGGGCCTCAGGGGGAACCTCCATTAACTAGGCCTTTTACCCAGGAACATAAACCATGATGGTTATAAAATCAGGAAGACCATCTGCCCCCACCACTAGGGTGCGAGAGACCCTCCACCCCTGAATCTGTGGATGTCTCACTCCCACCTCTGGGTGAAGCACCATGAATGGAGAAACATAGAAGGACAATGTTAAACCCTCTAGGAAATGTCCGGTGCCTCTAATGGTTGTCCCACATCTGACCCACCAGGAATCCCATCCTCCCTGGAGACGGTGTCCTCGCTGGTGAAGTACCTGACCATGGTGATCTTCAGATGTTCTGCTCAGCACGCAGCGGTCAGCAGAGGTCAGGTAAGTACACTAGATACCATCCCTCTGCCATCCCTCAGCAGAGGTCAGGTAAGTACACAAGATACCATCCCTCTCCAAGGAGCCGGACCCACTCACTAGGGCTCCCCGGTGCTGGGTGATGGTAATGCAGCGGATAATGGGAGTAATGTTGACCAATGAGATGAGTTGTAACATTTGTAATGCCAGGAGGAAGCTGATTGGATAACGAGCTGCCACCTCACAAGGGGAGTTTATAAAACCCCTTTTAGGCCATTTTGCAGCATAAAAAATTTAATAAAAACACTCAAAAGGTTGTGTAGAAAAGCCGGGACAACCCCAGCAGGACAATGAGGGAAGATTCGGGACATTCTCCCACCCCCTTTTCCTAGGACAAACGTATAAACAATAATCCCTGATCCCGATCTATCAGAATAACGGAAAATAGCGCAAACATATCCAAAGCGCCAATTTTTCATAATTTAGCAACATGTGAAACATTTACTAAAGAAGGATCAAAAGCCTCTAGATAGTCCCCAAAATGTGAGCAAAGAAAATATATCGGCTTATGATACAAACACACAGCGGCCAAGTATGAAAAGTCATCAGCGCCAGAAGATGGAGAAACTGAGAAATGGGATTTATTGTGAAGGTTTTAATATTAATATTTTAAATATGTTAAAACACAATAAAATTTTTATACCGTATATATATCTATACTCCAGGGAAACACAAATAACTGGGAAAACTTATTGACTCAAGCATAAGCCTAGGGTGGGAAATGCGTTGGTGTAGCAGAGCCCCTAGTAATGCAATGCCCCATGCAGCCCCCCAGAAAATGAAGTTCCTTTTAGCCCCCTTGATGATGAAAAGTCCTGCAGTCCACCCCCCCCCCCCAAACACACATGAAATGTCCTGCAGCCCCTGGTTGTATACAGAATAAGCTTCTATACTCACCTTGAGGCGCTCCCGATGCTCCCCGCAGCTTCTCTTCCTTCTACTTTTCATCTGTAACTAAACAGACGAGAGGTGTCCACGCACTCTGCCCGGCGGGCACACTATGATGTCAGCAGCGGCGACACCCCCGCATCATAGTGTGCCCGCCGGGCAGAGTGCGTGGACACCTCTCGTCCGTTTAGTTACAGATGAAAAGTGGAAGGAAGAGGAGCTGTGGAGAGCATCGGGAGCGCCACAAGGTGAGTATAGAAGCTTATTCTTTATACACTCGAGTATAAGCCCAGTTCGGGTTTCTAAGTACATTTTCTTGTGCTGATAAACTCGGCTTATACCGCCGGCCTTAGGAGTCTGCCCTGCCCTACCCTACTCTACCCTCCCTCTATTTCCTGTGCATCTCTCCTGCCCAACACACAGGTAGGACGGCACTCCGCGTTAGTTGTGGTGCACGAGGACAGGCGAGGGATCCGCCAGACAACGTAGAAAAAGGTATCCCAGCACTCACGGAAGATTTTCTATGCAATCACTTTATTAGCATAAGTCATAGACATCTCTCCTGCCCGGCTGTGGACGAGGCCTCGCGAGTACCCAGCACCGTGACCACGGACAAGTATCTTCTGTACACCACAGCTTGTGACCCACGGTGCGGCGATGTGTGGATACGGGATGTACCGTGTGCTGCCCCTTTATCATCACCGTAGTTGCTGTAGCCTTTGGCAGCCGATGGATTGTGACTTGTCCTTGAAACGTTCCTGCAGACAATGTTTGACCTTGTGGATTTGCACTTTGTCTCCTGTGCAGTTTGACTTCTTTGCCTGGGTGCCCAATGGTCCTTCTTCTATGAAGAGCCCCCCTCCCGGAGCCAAGGGGGTCAGCACATTACAGAGTGTCCTGGATGCCCTGCCTGATGTCTCCAGCACCACCATCGGAATGGTCACCGCGTGGCAGCTCAGCTCGGAGCCCCAGGACCGGGTGGGGATCCGCACACTCAGTCCGCACATCTCCGGGAGGTCCAATGCTTTCTTGGGTTTATTTATGTCTTATCTTACAGAGACCTCTGGGAACTTATCCCGATGTTCATTTCGTTGAAGAGAATCCACAACAATTCATCCAGGAATTCCAGGAGAAACTTGCCGAGATATCCAAGACGATAAATGGGCGGAACCAAAGCAGGAGATTGTCCTATCTCTACCTGGACCCCAAGCTGATCGAGAACAGCGTCTCCATCTAGGACTGATTCTCCACCGGCTCCGTCAGATAACGTGTCCTGGTCTCACGCTGTGGCCTAAATGTCCGTCACCCCTCACCCCCCCCCCCCATATAGATTGTGAGCCCTTGGGGTCCTCCTCCTACTTGTCTTCTGATTGCACCTGTGTAATGTCTGTGACCCCCTTACTGATTGTACAGCACCAGGGGATTACTGCTGGTCTATAAATAAGAATGATTCTGGGTGGAAATGACCAGCAAAATAAACGATTGTTATTAGATTTATACAATGTTTTCTTATTTGTGTCCTGGGACCCTCAGCTTGTTAATTATAATCCACATAACACATAATCCAGAGACATCAAAATCCATATAACCCAAAATCCATAGACACAAGGCTATTGTGGTTCCACAGACCAACAAAAGGCAAATAACGAAATCTCCACCATCTTCTGCCCCTGTTTTCTGGTTAAACCTAAAATGTAGTTGAACCCCTTTAAGACTTTCCCTCCATGCATGTGTCGTCATCCAGAGGCTGCATCGGGGATGTGTCACACATTTTGATGTGGTAAAAGTATGAAATATAGCCACAAATATTTGTTTAAAGCCTCATTTGTATTCCAAGATAATCTGAGCACGGTCACATGTTTTGCTAGTGTTGCGTTTTGTAATGCTGCACTAGTGCACAGGGGGCGGGACTCGGCCCGATCCCATATGCATTTCCAGTGAAACACATGCGATCGGAGACTGGGATTTAAACAATAACATACACTGCGTCATGGTTACCAATCACAGGCGTTTACCTGGAAATGCAGATACAATCGGGCCAAGTCCCACCCCCAAAGCACCACTAGCGGAACATGTGATCGCACCCTCACACCTCGACAAATGTCCCTCTAACCCCTATGTTTCCACTGCCTATGAATAGCAAATGTTTCTTGATAAGACTTTCAGCGCCTTCCCACGTGTGCGTCAGGTCCCGTTACATGGCTGCTTAGGATCAAAACTAAACTTCAAAGCCAACCCTGACCTCATCCATAGGACATGAACATACGGAGACGGAAAGGAACATTCCAAGGGAAGAAAAAATAATACTAAATTATTTTTTAAGTATATAAATAGGAAACTAAAATCGGAGAGTGTGGGCCCTCTGAGGAATAACCTGGGGGTCATGGGGGAGGGGGATGAGGAATAACCTGGGGGTCATGGGGGAGGGGGATGAGGAATAAGCTGGGGGTCATGGGGGGAGGGGGATGAGGAATAACCTGGGCATCATGGGGGAGGGGGATGAGGAATAACCTGGGCGTCATGGGGGAGGGGGATGAGGAATAACCTGGGCGTCATGGGGGAGGGGGATGAGGAATAACCCGGGGGTCATGGGGGAGGGGGATGAGGAATAACCTGGGGGTCCTGGTGGAGGGAGATGAGGAATAACCTGGGTGTCATGGGGGAGGGAGATGAGGAATAACCTTGGGGTCATGGGGGAGGGAGATGAGGAATAACCTTGGGGTCATGGGGGAGGGAGATGAGGAATAACCTGGGTGTCATGGGGGAGGGGGATGAGGAATAACCTGGGGGTCCTGGTGGAGGGAGAAGAGGAATAAGCTGGGGGTCATGGTGTAGGGAGATGAGGAATATCCTGGGCATCATGGTGGAGGAGATGAGCAATAACCTGGGGGTTCTGGGGATGAGGAATAACCTGGGGGTCATGGGGGGAGGGGGATGAGCAATAACCTGGGGGTCATGGGGGAGGGGGATGAGGAATAACCTGGGGGTCATGGGGGGAGGGGGATGAGGAATACCATTACAATTGGGAGACTGCAACCCCAGCCACAAGACTCAGGGGAGTTGTTAGGGTTGTGAAAGATCTTTGGCTTGGGTCACTTATCCATGCAGGATCCTCACAGTGCCCTCATAAGGGCAATTATTTCACATGTCCCTAATAATTGGAGCCTCACTGACTGACCCTATGAGGTAGCCACCTCTCCTTAGCTCGGCCTCTTGTCTGTAATGGTGTCTGTTCTTGTGACCCTGCTCTTTACTGTAAGAGCAGAGACGCTATGGATCTCACTGCCACCGAGACATGTGCAACACCCCTGCCAACGTACAGACAAGGGGGTAGTTGTGAACAGCGCCCTCTACCTGTCAGGATCCATCTAGTGAGAGCAACTCACCCAAGAGATAATGCAGGGAGAACTTAGGTAATCTGCAGCTGTAGCCTCCGCCTGGAAAGGCAATAGTTAAATGGGTGTAAGATGTTATCCAACATCAGCTCCATCTCCATTATCCCAGCACCTACTACCGGGCTGGTGCATTATTTCTATGGACACCTCTCCATGACCTCTCCAGCACCAGCATCTGCTGTGTGACCGTTCTGGCCCATTTGCCTGCTCCCTGTTGTTCAATAAAGAACCGTGAGTTGATTTGCACAACGTTGCCTCCGTCTGATCCCTGGATACGGCTGTCACCACCACGGGCTCCCCATCCATCACCCAGGAGCTTATCTTACAGACACTCAGGGGTTGCCCCAGGGAGAACCAGAACATCAGCCTCTCCCTCCATATTTCTTGCACACACCACCTGCTGGAGAGCTGCCAGGCTGTAGGACAGCCCTCCGGTCCCCATACCAAGCACTGTAACCACAGCGTGCCCTAGGCCGCAACCGCCAGCCACTCAGGTATTCTGGGCCCGGCTGCCTCCAGGCCCCAAGAAAAGGCCCCGGTGGCCTTTGACCCGAGAGGGACTAATGCTGGTGGACCGGTCCATGTCATCGGATTATAATTTGCCGACCCTGATCAATTTTTATAAAACATTTACTATTTTTTTCCAGACCTGCTTCAAATTCCTAATCCGTCCATGTCATCAGCGCAGTGATAGAAAGTAGAACCTACCTAATGTACAACCTACCTAAATTACAACCTACCTAATGTACAACCTACCTAAAGTACAACCTACCTAATGTACAACCTGCCTAATGTACAACCTACCTAAAGTACAACCTACCTAATGACAGCAAGTACAGGAAACCCAGCGGATTGTATGTGGTGACTGGTGGGCGAGGGCTCGGAGGTTGGGGGAGATTCCTTAGCTCCTCTTGTTCTGCCTTGATGTTGGTTGGCCCTGGCTGTATCTGATTCATAGACACCAGTCTGGATCTATAGGGTGTGACTTATAGCGGGACCGATCCAATACTCCCATAAACACACAGATTTACACAGAAATCACTCAATGCTGGTTTATTCATCGGTTCATATCGCAAATTACGTTTCTACATCGGGCAAGAAGGCCAAAGACTGAGAGCAGGATGAAGTCTGGGGGAAGGCTTTAGGAGGCCACACTGTTCTCGATCAGCTTGGGGTCCAGGTAGGGATAAGGGAAGCTTCTGGTTTGGTTCCGCTTGTTGATGGTCTTGGATATCTCTTCCAGCTTCTCCTGGAACTCGTGGATGTAATCTTGTGGAGTCTGCTCTGTGAAATGTACATCGGGGTAACTCCCCAGAGGTCTCTGTAATGTAAGGAAGAAATGAGGTCCACAGCAGAACACATGGGACCCCCTCATCAAGAAGACAAAGGCAATACCCACCCAGCCCTGGAACTCGTTACAGGACCGCCACATACAGACCAAACCCATGGCTGTGGTGTTAACATCTGGCAGGGCTTCCAAGATACTCTGTTCAGTGGTGACCCCTTTGGCTGTGGGAGGGGGCCTCTGCATAGATGACGGAGCATTGGGCATCCAAGAGTAGAAGTCAAACTACAGAGGAGACACAGAACAAGTCTACCATCATCTACTGCCCCTAAGGAAAGTCATGACCACAATATCATCTGGTAGATATGGAAGGGTCTACAGTATGGAGGAAGTAATGGTCAGATCACACAGGGACATCAAGGACATCACAGGAGCCCCACACCTGACAAAAGGTTGGAAGACCACACATGAACCAAACGTGGAGTCCGGTGGGAGAAGACACTGAAGAAGGATCTCCTGGAGGGTGAGCGGAGACATTGCTGGAGGTACCTGGTGGTTACTGTCCAGTGTAGCCACTTTTCTCCTCTTTGATGCTACTTACCTGACCATAGTCGACCGCTGCGTGCTGAGCAGAACACCTGAAGATCACCATGGTCAGGTACTTGACCAGCGAGGACACGGTCTCCAGGGAGGATGGGATTCCTGGAGGAGGGTCAGATGTGTGAGAAGTTTCAGGACTGAGGGCTTCACATTCACCCCACAAGTTACACAATTGCGTCCAGCTCTTTACAAGTTATCCCGCCCATTTTTATCTTTATGTAAATGAACCCCTTGGTGCAGCAGGGGCGGAGCTGGTGCACCCGTTTCCATGTTGGTGACATCCCGAGGCTCCTACCTGAGGATTCATTACTGAGGAATCCCTTGTGGTAGATCTCGGCCGCCCAGGCCTGCAGCTCGGGATCTGTCCGCACAGACTCATCGCTCTCGTAGTAATAGCGCATCATGCTGGAGACAAAGCTGGAAGCAGAGACGAGGCACAGCAGGGTTAGGATCTGCTTTCTATGTTTACCTACAAATGTGTGGCCCTTTCTGGTCTCAATCAACAAAAACAATTTATAGGTCATATCCCTACATAAGCATGGGAGGGACAAGGGCGGGGCTTCTTGTATCCCAGGGGTGGGGTCTATCTCCTCTTGCAAATCTTAATACAGGATAAGGTTCTCTGCAAGGTCCCAAAAGATCTGGATACCAAATCCAGAGAGGACATTGTTGTGTGTAGCGCACCTCTCCACCGCCTCCCAGATCAGCCTCCCATCATCTCTGTAATAGAAATTGGGAACAGATTTCAATCCTCGATCTTCAATGTCATCCGGCAGACACAGACCCCTGTACGTCACCTCCTCCATGGCTTTCTTCAACAAAGTTTGTACTGTTCCGAAAACCTGTAAAAAAGAGAAAAGGCACACCCTAGGTAGTCACAGCCCCGCCTTTATATCCTGTGTGAGGTAGTCACAGCCACGCCCCCTGCCTGTATATCCTGTGTGAGAGGTAGTCACAGCCCCTCCCCCTCCTGTATATCCTGTGTGAGAGGTAGTCACAGCCCCGCCCCCTGCCTGTATATCCTGTGTGAGAGGTAGTCACAGCCCCGCCCCCTGCCTGTATATCCTGTGTGAGAGGTAGTCACAGCCCCGCCCCCTGCCTGTATATCCTGTGTGAGAGGTAGTCACAGCCCCTCCCCCTCCTGTATATCCTGTGTGAGAGGTAGTCACTGCCCCGCCTCCTGCCTGTATATCCTGTGTGATAGGTAGTCACAGCCCCGCCCCCTTCCTGTATATCCTGTGTGAGAGGTAGTCACAGCCCCGCCCCCTGCCTGTATATCCTGTGTGATAGGTAGTCACAGCCCCGCCCCCTTCCTGTATATCCTGTGTGAGAGGTAGTCACAGCCCTGCCCCTTGCCTGTATATCCTGTGTGATAGGTAGTCACAGCCCCGCCCCCCTGCCTGTATATCCTGTGTGAGAGGTGGTCACAGCCCCGCCCCCTGCCTGTATATCCTGTGTGAGAGGTGGTCACAGCCCCGCCCCCTGCCTGTATATCCTGTGTGATAGGTAGTCACAGCCCCGCCCCCCTGCCTGTATATCCTGTGTGAGAGGTGGTCACAGCCCCGCCCCCTGCCTGTATATCCTGTGTGAGAGGTGGTCACAGCCCCGTCCCCTGCCTGTATATCCTGTGTGATAGGTAGTCACAGCCCCGCCCCCCTGCCTGTATATCCTGTGTGAGAGGTGGTCACAGCCCCGCCCCCTGCCTGTATATCCTGTGTGAGAGGTAGTCACAGCCCCTCCCCCTCCTGTATATCCTGTGTGAGAGGTAGTCACTGCCCCGCCTCCTGCCTGTATATCCTGTGTGATAGGTAGTCACAGCCCCGCCCCCTTCCTGTATATCCTGTGTGAGAGGTAGTCACAGCCCCGCCCCCTGCCTGTATATCCTGTGTGATAGGTAGTCACAGCCCCGCCCCCTTCCTGTATATCCTGTGTGAGAGGTAGTCACAGCCCTGCCCCTTGCCTGTATATCCTGTGTGATAGGTAGTCACAGCCCCGCCCCCCTGCCTGTATATCCTGTGTGAGAGGTGGTCACAGCCCCGCCCCCTGCCTGTATATCCTGTGTGAGAGGTGGTCACAGCCCCGCCCCCTGCCTGTATATCCTGTGTGATAGGTAGTCACAGCCCCGCCCCCCTGCCTGTATATCCTGTGTGAGAGGTGGTCACAGCCCCGCCCCCTGCCTGTATATCCTGTGTGAGAGGTGGTCACAGCCCCGTCCCCTGCCTGTATATCCTGTGTGATAGGTAGTCACAGCCCCGCCCCCCTGCCTGTATATCCTGTGTGAGAGGTGGTCACAGCCCCGCCCCCTGCCTGTATATCCTGTGTGAGAGGTGGTCACAGCCCCGTCCCCTGTCACCAGATGTCCTTACTGTATTGTGAGGGCCCTCGGGATCAAGGATGAGAGTTCTGGAACTAGAGTTGAGTTGCAGGGTGTAGCGCAGATGAGGGATGAGGAGCTGGAGGAGAGAAAAAAATGAGAAGGAAGAGGGAGTTTGGTTTGTGGTTGAGCCAAAATGATAGAATTGTAATGAATTACCAATAACCAGAGGCCACTGATGGACATTGGTGCTCTGTTATCAAAGCCGATTCAGCTCTGTTACACGTGTCACCTACATCTCCCAGACCCAACCACGTGGTGGACATCTCCTCACCTTGTACACCGGATGGTTACGAGGCAGCTGACGGTGAGTCGCAATATCAAAGACTTCAGCAAAGAGATGAGTATGGAGCAGGTGGTAGACAGTCTCCAGCACCTGAAAATCTGCATTGCGCACCCAAATCTTGGCCAAGGTCCAGTCCCACTTAGAGTCACTGGGTAGGAAGATCGGGGTCTGTTCTCCTGGAGATTGACCCAACTGTAAGGGAAGAAGATGAGACGGACAATTTAATACAAATTCTGCAATTAGTTGTTCACAATTTTAACAGAAACGTGGTGACCACATGTAATGGATGGGGAGCCCGTGGTGGTAACAGACATATCCAGGGATCAGGCGGAGGCAACGTTGTGCAAATCAACTCACGGTTCTTTATTGAACAACAGGCAACAGCCAAAACGGCAGATTCTGGTACCGGAGTGGTCATGGAGAGGGGTCCTCAGGAATAAAGCACCAGCCTGATGGTATATGCAGTTGGGATAGTGGAGATGGAGCTGTGATCAAACTGTGGAAGCTGCAGCTCTGGATAAGAGTCTCTAGTTCCTAGGATTGGTTTCTATTGAAGCACTAAAGGTGTGCTACACGCTCTATCTCAATGTACACTAAGTGGTCATACCACTGCAGACTGGACCTAGACTCTGCAGACTGGACCAAGACTCTGCAGACTGGACCAAGACTCTGCAGACTGGACCAAGACTCTGCAGACTGGACCAAGACTCTGCAGACTGGACCAAGACTCTACAGACTGGACCAAGACTCTGCAGACTGGACCAAGACTCTGCAGACTGGACCAAGACTCTACAGACTGGACCAAGACTCTGCAGACTGGACCAAGACTCTGCAGACTGGACCAAGACTCTACAGACTGGACCAAGACTCTACAGACTGGATCAAGACTCTGCAGACTGGACCAAGACTCTGCAGACTGGACCAAGACTCTGCAGACTGGACCCAGACTCTACAGACTGAACCAAGACTCTACAGACTGGATCAAGACTCTGCAGACTGGACCAAGACTCTGCAGACTGGACCAAGACTCTACAGACTGGATCAAGAATCTGCAGATTGGACCAAGACTCTGCAGACTGGACCAAGACTCTACAGACTGGACCAAGACTCTGCAGACTGGATCAAGACTCTGCAGACTGGACCAAGACTCTACAGACTGGACCAAGACTCTGCAGACTGGACCAAGACTCTACAGACTGGACCAAGACTCTACAGACTGGATCAAGACTCTGCAGACTGGACCAAGACTCTGCAGACTGGACCAAGACTCTGCAGACTGGACCCAGACTCTACAGACTGAACCAAGACTCTACAGACTGGATCAAGACTCTGCAGACTGGACCAAGACTCTGCAGACTGGACCAAGACTCTACAGACTGGATCAAGAATCTGCAGACTGGACCAAGACTCTGCAGACTGGACCAAGACTCTGCAGACTGGACCCAGACTCTACAGACTGGACCAAGACTCTACAGACTGGATCAAGACTCTGCAGACTGGACCCAGACTCTACAGACTGGACCAAGACTCTACAGACTGGATCAAGACTCTACAGACTGGACCAAGACTCTACAGACTGGATCAAGACTCTGCAGACTGGACCAAGACTCTGCAGACTGGACCAAGACTCTGCAGACTGGACCCAGACTCTACAGACTGGACCAAGACTCTACAGACTGGATCAAGACTCTACAGACTGGATCAAGACTCTGCAGACTGGACCAAGACTCTGCAGACTGGACCAAGACTCTGCAGACTGGACCATGTGCTCCCCTGCACAGTGGTTTTATACTCCCCCTTGTCAGGAGGTAGCAGCTCTCCAATCACACTCCAGCTTACAGTACAGCCACATAATTGGATAACATCTTATACCTATTTAACTATTACCTTTCCAGGCAGAATCTACAGCTGCAATTTCACAAGGACCAGGTTCTAGAACTTTCATAGAGGGTTCACAACTCCCCCTAACAGCTCCTGACCTGGAGAGGGCGCTATTCCCAACAACCATCCTGCCTGTGTATTGTCCGGGGGGTTGTTACTGTCTTGCCCACACCCTTTATTTTACTGTCAGAGGGAGAATTCAGTGCAGCAGGTGGCATGGTCACACCAAAGCCAAAAAGATGGTCCTCCACTTTTTGCCCCTCTGTGAGATTCTGGTTTTTGTTGGGGCAGTATGTGTTACATCATCCAGGGGAAGGGCCCCAGTAGGTCCGGCAGAATCATCTGGAGAAGTTGTGTGGAGGAGGCATCATGGAGGAAATACTGCGTCTACCCAAGAACATAAGAACATAAGTCTGGAGGATGTTTACACCCAATGGCTGAACCCTGAAAGTTCTCCTGGTGATAGTCGGAGGCCCCACGTGTAAGTTCAAGGTTCCTCTAGGTCAAACATCTCCTACAAAGCTTATAACATAAGGACTATCATATGACGATCCCTATGAGACACTTGTTGGATGTTACCTGGATAGCGATGGGGAGCAGCCGGTCCTGGGGGTCCTTCCACAGCAGACACATGGGGGCAGCGATGTATTGCTTCTTACCATTGATGGGCTCGTTAGCAGGAATTCCCTGGAGAATCTTGTAGTCGGCCAGGAAGATGTTCCCGTTCTGTAAGATCAGCGCCGGGTCATGTTACTTACAGGGATTGACCCATCTCAGGTCCTTGTATGAAGAGCTTACAGTCAGTCTGACCAGAAGTGAGACCGAGGCCAAAAGTCCTTCATCTCAGATCCTACAGATGTGTTATAGATAAAGCTTATGTCCTTAAAGGGAACCTGTCATCAGGAGGGTCATTCTTACCCAGTGACAGGTTCCTTTAGCTTCTCCCGTGTGATTGTAAAAACTCCATTGTCTCTATTCTGACTACAGTCAGTTCTATTAAAAGATTGGGTCCCCACCCCCTCATTGTATCCTCTCCTCCTCCTCCTCCTCCTCTCCTCCTCCTCCTCCTCCTCCTCCTCCTCCCTCCAGCTCTCCCCCGGTCACATCCCCCTCGTTGTATCCTCTCCTCCTCCTCCTCTCCTCCTCCTCCTCCTCCTCCTCCCTCCAGCTTTCCCCGGTCACATCCCCCTCTTTGTATCTTCTCTCCTCCTCCTCCCTCCAGCTCTCCCCCGGTCACATCCCCCTCTTTGTATCCTCTCTCCTCCTCCTCCCTCCAGCTCTCCCCGGTCACATCCCCCTCTTTGTATCCTCTCTCCTCCTCCTCCCTCCAGCTCTCCCCGGTCACATCCCCCTCTTTGTATCCTCTCCTCCTCCTCCTCCTCTCCTCCTCCTCCCTCCAGCTCTCCCCCGGTCACATCCCCCTCTTTGTATCCTCTCCTCCTCCTCCTCCTCTCCTCCTCCTCCCTCCAGCTCTCCCCCGGTCACATCCCCCTCTTTGTATCCTCTCCTCCTCCTCCTCCTCTCCTCCTCCTCCCTCCAGCTCTCCCCCGGTCACACCCCCTCTTTGTATCTTCTCTCCTCCTCCTCCCTCCAGCTCTCCCCCGGTCACATCCCCCTCTTTGTATCCTCTCCTCCTCCTCCTCCTCTCCTCCTCCTCCCTCCAGCTCTCCCCCGGTCACATCCCCCTCTTTGTATCCTCTCCTCCTCCTCCCTCATACCCCTCCCTCCAGCTCTCCCCCGGTCACATCCCCCTCTTTGTATCCTCTCCTCCTCCTCCCTCCAGCTCTCCCCCGGTCACATCCCCCTCGTTGTATCCTCTCCTCCTCCTCCTCCTCTCCTCCTCCTCCCTCCAGCTCTCCCCCGGTCACATCCCCCTCTTTGTATCCTCTCCTCCTCCTCCTCCTCTCCTCCTCCTCCCTCCAGCTCTCCCCCGGTCACACCCCCTCTTTGTATCCTCTCCTCCTCCTCCTCCTCTCCTCCTCCTCCCTCCAGCTCTCCCCCGGTCACATCCCCCTCTTTGTATCCTCTCCTCCTCCTCCCTCCAGCTCTCCCCCGGTCACATCCCCCTCGTTGTATCCTCTCCTCCTCCTCCTCCCTCCAGCTCTCCCCCGGTCACATCCCCCTCTTTGTATCCTCTCCTCCTCCTCCTCCTCTCCTCCTCCTCCCTCCAGCTCTCCCCCGGTCACACCCCCTCTTTGTATCCTCTCCTCCTCCTCCTCCTCTCCTCCTCCTCCCTCCAGCTCTCCCCCGGTCACACCCCCTCTTTGTATCCTCCTCCTCCTCCCTCCAGCTCTCCCCCGGTCACATCCCCCTCTTTGTATCCTCTCCTCCTCCTCCTCCTCTCCTCCTCCTCCCTCCAGCTCTCCCCCGGTCACATCCCCCTCTTTGTATCCTCTCCTCCTCCCTCATACCCCTCCCTCCAGCTCTCCCCCGGTCACATCCCCCTCTTTGTATCCTCTCCTCCTCCTCCCTCCAGCTCTCCCCCGGTCACATCCCCCTCTTTGTATCCTCTCCTCCTCCTCCCTCCAGCTCTCCCCCGGTCACATCCCCCTCTTTGTATCCTCTCCTCCTCCTCTCCTCCTCCTCCTCCTCTCCTCCTCCTCCCTCCAGCTCTCCCCCGGTCACATCCCCCTCTTTGTATCCTCTCCTCCTCCTCCTCCGCTCCTCCTCCTCCCTCCAGCTCTCCCCCGGTCACATCCCCCTCATTGTATCCTCTCCTCCCTCCAGCTCTCCCCCGGTCACATCCCCCTCTTTGTATCCTCTCCTCCTCCTCCCTCCAGCTCTCCCCCGGTCACATCCCCCTCTTTGTATCCTCTCCTCCTCCTCCCTCCAGCTCTCCCCCGGTCACATCCCCCTCTTTGTATCCTCTCCTCCTCCTCCTCCTCTCCTCCTCCTCCCTCCAGCTCTCCCCCGGTCACATCCCCCTCTTTATATCCTCTCCTCCTCCTCCTCCTCTCCTCCTCCTCCCTCCAGCTCTCCCCCGGTCACATCCCCCTCATTGTATCCTCTCCTCCTCCTCCTCCTCCCTCCAGCTCTCCCCCGGTCACATCCCCCTCTTTGTATCCTCTCCTCCTCCTCCTCCTCTCCTCCTCCTCCTCCTCTCCTCCTCCTCCCTCCAACTCTCCCCCGGTCACATCCCCCTCTTTGTATCCTCTCCTCCTCCTCCTCCTCCTCTCCTCCTCCTCCCTCCAGCTCTCCCCCGGTCACATCCACCTCATTGTATCCTCTCCTCCCTCCAGCTCTCCCCCGGTCACATCCCCCTCTTTGTATCCTCTCCTCCTCCTCCCTCCAGCTCTCCCCCGGTCACATCCCCCTCTTTGTATCCTCTCCTCCTCCTCCCTCCAGCTCTCCCCGGTCACATCCCCCTCTTTGTATCCTCTCCTCCTCCTCCCTCCAGCTCTCCCCGGTCACACCCCCCTCGTTGTATCCTCTCCTCCTCCTCTCCTCCTCCTCCCTCCAGCTCTCCCCCGGTCACATCCCCCTCATTGTATCCTCTCCTCCTCCTCCTCTCCTCCTCCTCCCTCCAGCTCTCCCCCGGTCACATCCCCCTCATTGTATCCTCTCCTCCTCCTCCTCTCCTCCTCCTCCCTCCAGCTCTCCCCCGGTCACATCCCCCTCTTATTTCGATCCCATCTCATATGTCTCAATCTTACTTCTAGGTTCCCCAGAGGAGGGTCTACTCGCTCCTAATACAGCGACTGCTGACGGTCATCAGGATAATTACACTGTCCTCCCAGCAGGCAGAGATTATACAAGGTCTTCAAATCTACCACCAAAACCCATCCTGGTAAATCAGAGACATTACTCCTAGGCACCGGGACTGTGGGTTCTTCTTATATTTGTTATCCATGGCCGCCTTCCAGCTAAAAAGAAGGTTCAAAATTATGCCAATGAGCCTGAAGGTAACCTCCGCACTGCAGCTTCATAGGCTGTTACACTGCACAGGAGCACTCCCCCTTGCCACTATGTGAGATTACAGCAGACAGAGGGAGGAGGGAAGTGCTGAGGGTCGAGGGGGGGAGGGGGTAAAAATGTAACAGCATGGGAAGCTGCAGCACAGAGGGGCTCTCATAATGCCCCTCCCACCAAAAGCCCTTCTGGCTCATTAGCATAAGTTAAGAACAAAGGAAACCATGGATAAGAAGCATAAGGAAATACCACAGTCCCGGTGCCTGGATCTATGAGTAATGTCCCTGGTTTATCAGGATGGATTTCCATTTGCCAGTCGGATGCTATGTTGAGGCATCATGGGATTGATTGCAGAGCACTAGGAAAGAAAGCTCTATATTATATAATTACTAGTCACTGGTCACTATAACATCTCACCTCCAGCTCCTCCATGATGTCTGAGGAGGCGGCCAGCATGCTGCTGGTGACTGGGAAGTTGTCTGGGAGCCTCTGACATCTCCTGATCACCATTGGATTACATCCATTCAGATACTGGGAACCAAAGAAGGCGTCATCATCCCATTCCCTGGTGACCTTGTCTGGAGGATCAATAAATAACCATGAATAGTCAGGTCCTTACTTACAGATGCAACATCTACACGGGGGTCTGATAATGTACGGGGGCAGCTATTAACTAGGACCAGAGTCGCTGTCCTGTACCCTCACATCCTCACAACCTCCTCCCTTAGCCTGTAGCCCCACATTCCCTCCTCCTCCTTAGCCTGTACCCCCACATTCTTACCTCCTCCCTTAGCCTGTAGCCCCACATTCCCTCCTCCTCCTTAGCTTGTACCCCCACATTCTTACCCCCTACCTTAGGCTACACCCCCCCCCCCCATTCCCACTTCCTCCCTAAGGATATAGGCTAAGGGAGGAGCAGCTAAAGTGGGGGCAGGGGGTACAGTCTGCTTGACCATGACAGTGAAGGTTCCCCCTTGGGCACTGCGGGTGTCAGGGACCAATCCCCAGTAGATGATGAGAGAGGCCCATGATGCTAGCAGCAGGCCAGGGACACACACAAGACAAAGTTGTTGTAAACATAAAGTTCAGAGAACACCAACAGCAGCAGATGACAAACTCCTTCCTGTGAGGCTGAGTGTCAGGAGAAAAGTCCTCTAGTTAGGACCTGCCCTGGTCAGCTTGGATGGCAATAATCTCCAGTGAGCTCTAGCAGCAATCAGCAGTATCTCAGAACATAGACCCCCACTCCAGACACAGCCCGTCTTTATAGACTGTCTAGACACTCTGGGCTGCCAGCCAATGACAGCCTGCAAAGCCTCAGGAAAGATACAAAAGGATACAGACATAATGTAAACATTTAACCCTTAACTTAACATACATACAGACATATAATGACGCACAGTGTAAACGTCTATTCTCGCCACTTGGTGGTTGGGTGATACCCTGCACCCCCCCCCCCCCCGCCCGGGGGATTTATAGGGCAGGATCTCTGAATTAGGGAAAGCTCACTGGGGTGATAGGACTCACTAGGTCCCTTTGCCGAGAACTCCAGGACATTACACGGACATCTCCACCTCTTCCTCTACACCTTCTTGTACTAGTAGGACCTGATGATATTTTTATATGACATATCGTGTAGACCAAAATCAGAAGAAGAAGAAGAAGCCTGGAGACCCATGGAGAAGAGAGGCAGAGATCTCCCGGAGAACACTAGAGGTCACTTAGAGGAGACGCACCAGAGATGTCCGTTCTGTGGAGGCAAAACACGGTCTTGATGTCGTCCAGACTTTTCCATGAATCCGCGCAGCGCTGGAGACCTTTTAGTGTTCCCTTGAATCCCCTGTAAGGAAACGGAGGTAGGTGAGTGTATGAGGTAGGTGGAAGATAAGTCCAGCAAAACAGCAAAGGCCTCCTAGTCCAGGACAATATCAGGGTCTGGTCTCTATATATAGTGGCCATTGTCCACAAGGACTATCAAATACTAGATCCAGCTGGTCGTAGGCCATGGCTGGGGGGGGAAGTGTATTTTCTAAAAACCTACGACAGAACCTTCTGGAAATCCGAGCTGCTTTTCTCTCTCTCGGAGAACTGTTCATTGACAGGAAGATCCCGAACATTCTCCGCGTCGATGTAGTGTGGAGCCCCCGGAGCCAAAGTCTTCCACCTGTGAAATATAACCACAGTTTTTACATGACTGGTGGACACGTTGTGGAGACCCTCATAACCCATAAGATGGTGGCACTTGTAGGGAACGGGGGTCACTCACTTGTAAACTTCTCTGCTTTTCTCTAGTTCTTCTTTCCATTCCTCCATGCAGATATTATCAGGTCCCCGGCACAATGTACGACCTGATAGAAGAACAGGTCACACCGTAGACATTGGCCAACATTTACCAAAACCAGCGCAGTGCAAAGCCAGACAGAAAACTGGTGCAAACTACTTAATAAATGTGACCCACTGGGGGTCATTTTCTAAGGAACCGAATCCGATTTGCGCCGATTTTCCCTGAATTGGCCCAGGGTTTTGGCACACGCGATCGGATTGTGCCACATCGGCGCCAGCATGCACGCAACGGAAACCAGGGGGCGTGGCCGTACGAAAACCCGATGGTTCTGGAAAAACCGCCGCATTTAGAAAAAAAAAGTGTTGCTTGACACGCACTTACCTGCACCCACGTTAGGACGGTGAACTTCTGTGAACTCCGACGAACTTCAGCGCAGCAGCGACACCTGGTGGACGTCGGAGGAACTGCCTTAGTGAATCCCGGCCGGACCCGAATCCTCCACAGAGAACGCGCCGAAGGATCGCGAATGGACCGGGTAAGTAAATCTGCCCCAATGTATCTGCCTGGACCACCACAGGACAATGAAAGAATTCTTGGCCCAATTCTTGTTACATTACATAACTCATTGCCAGGTGTCCTAAGAAGATTCAGGGTAAGCCGTAGAGGGTTACTGAGGGTTACCCACCTGCTGAGGATCACCTACCTTTCCCATGAGGGATCAGGACACTGGTCTGGCCGGAGATCCACTGGTACACAGGGAACTGGTGGAGCTTCCCATCGGGGGAGAGGACATGGACATAGCGGCAGTACCAGGCGTCCTGCACCGGGATCAGGTAAGTCTCTTTGTAGAGTCGCACAGCCTGCAGCTCCCCAAGGTCCAGATCTGTGTCCACCTCTACGTGAGACACCTGGAGAGATAGAGAATGGACCACGGGTAAGAACAGTCATCCCTGAAGCCAACAAGAAGGAGGAAGCAGCTGCCATGGTCATTAATGAAGCTCCTCGACTCCCTCAAGAGTGGACAGGAAGGGTCCGAGACCCCAACGGTCATCAATCACTTCTTCTACAAAGGTTCCTCCACCATTTGTCTCTCTCTGTGATGAATATTTGAATATTTCACACATATTCGGACACAGTGACATCTTACGGGAGTCATGTTTGAACACAAGAAGAAATGAAGAAACCTATAAACACTGATTGTCACTCTGATTCCCTCTCGTCTAGACTCCTGGAACTCCCGACTAATCATCTTCCACTCCCTAATCTCTCTCCTCTACAATCTATACATAATGCAGCAGCCAGGCTCATCTATCAGACCAAACGCTACACAGATGCCTCCAGTCTGTGCCGGTCACTGCACTGGCTGCCCGTCTCCTATAAAATAATCACCCTCATCCACACAGCTCTGCACAGTGCTGCTCCTCCCTATCTCTCTTCTATCGCCTTCCCGTGCTCTTCCATCTGCCAGTGACTTTAGATTAATCTCTACCTTATTTCTAACCTCTGCTGCACGTCTCCAGGACTTCTCCCGAGCTGCACCAATTCTCTGGAATGCTCTACATGTTCTATGAGACTAATACCCAACCCCCAATGCATCAAACGTTCTATTAAAACTCATTTATTTAGGCAGAGCTATCACATTCGCAAACTGCAACCAACTATAACTCATATGACCCAATTCTGGGGACTCCCCCTGTCTGTTATCCGGAAAGTACTTCTGTGCAGTCCCACTGACTATGGACTCTGTATATAAACTGTGGGTGATGAAAAGCTGTATGTGTGTATATAAGTATATAAATGTGTGTATATGAGTGAGGAGCTGTATGTGTGTATATAAGTATATAAATGTGTGTGTATGAGTGAGAAGCTGTATGTGTGTATATAAGTATATAAATGTGTGTGTATGAGTGAGGAGCTGTATGTGTATATAAGTATATAAATGTGTGTGTATGAGTGAGGAGCTGTATGTGTATATAAGTATATAAATGTTTGTGTATGAGTGAGGAGCTGTATGTGTGTATATAAGTATATACATGAGTGTGTATAAGTGAGGAGCTGTATGTGTGTATATAAGTATATACATGAGTGTGTATGAGTGAGGAGCTGTATGTGTATATAAGTATATAAATGTGTGTGTATGAGTGAGGAGCTGTATGTGTGTATATAAGTATATACATGAGTGTGTATGAGTGAGGAGCTGTATGTGTGTATATAAGTATATACATGTGTGTGTATGAGTGAAGAGCTGTATGTGTGTATATAGGTATATAAATGTGTGTATGAGTGAGGCGATGTATGTGTGTATATAAGTATATAAATGTGTGTATATGAGTGAGGAGCTGTATGTGTGTATATAATTATATAAATGTGTGTGTATGAGTGAGAAGCTGTATGTGTGTATATAAGTATATAAATGTGTGTATATGAGTGAGGAGCTGTATGTGTGTATATAATTATATACATGTGTGTGTATGAGTGAGAAGCTGTATGTGTGTATATAAGTATATAAATGTGTGTGTATGAGTGAGGAGCTGTATGTGTGTATATAAGTATATAAATGTGTGTATGAGTGAGAAGCTGTATGTGTGTATATAAGTATATAAATGTGTGTGTATGAGTGAGGAGCTGTATGTGTGTATATAAGTATATAAATGTGTGTGTATGAGTGAGGAGCTGTATGTGTGTATATAAGTATATACATGAGTGTGTAAGAATGAGGAGCTGTATGTGTGTATATAAGTATATACATGAGTGTGAATGAGTGAGGAGCTGTATGTGTATATAAGTATATAAATATGTGTGTATGAGTTAGGAGCTGTATGTGTGTATATAAGTATATACATGAGTGTGTATGAGTGAGGAGCTGTATGTGTGTATATAAGCATATAAATGTGTGTGTATGAGTGAGGAGCTGTATGTGTGTATATAAGTATATAAATGTGTGTGTATGAGTGAGGAACTGTATGTGTGTATATAAGTATATAAATGTGTGTGTATGAGTGAGGAGCTGTATGTGTGTATATAAGTATATAAATGTGTGTGTATGAGTGAGGAACTGTATGTGTGTATATAAGTATATAAATGTGTGTGTATGAGTGAGGAACTGTATGTGTGTATATAAGTATATAAATGTGTGTGTATGAGTGAGGAGCTGTATGTGTGTATATAAGTATATAAGTGAATGTGTGTGAGTAAGGAGCTGTGTGTGTATATAAGTATATACATGTGCGTGTATGAGTGAGGAGCTGTATGTGTGTATATAAGTATATAAATATGTGTGTATGAGTAAGGAGCTGTATGTGTGTATATAAGTATATAAATGTGTGCATGAGTGAGAAGCTGTAATTGTGTATATAAGTATATAAATGTGTGTGTATGCGTGAGGAACTGTATGTGTGTATACAAGTATATAAATGTGTGTGTATGAGTGAGGAGCTGTATGTGTGTATATAAGTATATAAATGTGTGTGTATGAGTGAAGAGCTGTATGTGTGTATGTAAGTATATACATGTGCGTGTATGAGTGAGGAGCTATATGTGTGTATATAAGAATATAAATGTGTGTGTATGAGTGAAGAGCTGTATGTGTGTATGTAAGTATATACATGTGCGTGTATGAGTGAGGAGCTGTATGTGTGTATATAAGTATATAAATGTGTGTGTATGAGTAAGGAGCTGTATGTGTGTATATAAGTATATAAATGTGTGTGTGAGTGAGGAGCTGTATGTGTGTATATAAGTATATAAATGTGTATGTATGAGTGAGGAGCTGTATTTGTGTATATAAGTATATAAATGTGTGTGTATGAGTGAGGAGCTGTATGTGTGTATACATGTACATAAATGTGTGTGTATGAGTGAGGAACTGTATGTGTGTATACAAGTATATAAATGTGTGTGTATGAGTGAGGAGCTGTATGTATGTATATAGGTATATACATGAGTGTGTATGAGTGAGGAGCTGTATGTGTGTATATAAGTATATAAATGTGTGTGTATGAGTGAAGAGCTGTATGTGTGTATATAAGTATATAAATGTGTGTGTATGATTGAGGAGCTGTATCTGTGTATATAAGTATAAAAATATGTGTGTATGAGTGAGGAGCTGTATGTGTGTATATAAGTATATAAATGTGTATGTATGAGTGAGGAGCTGCATGTGTGTATATAAGTATATAAATGTGCGTGTATGAGTGAAGAGCTGTATGTGTGTATATAAGTATATAAATGTGTGTGTATGAGTGAAGAGCTGTATGTGTGTATATAAGTATATAAATGTGCGTGTATGAGTGAGGAGCTGTATGTGTGTATATAAGTATATAAATGAGTGTGTATGAGTGAGGAGCTGTATGTGTGTATATAAGAATATAAATGTGTGTGTATGAGTGAAGAGCTGTATGTGTGTATATAAGTATATAAATGTGTGTGTATGAGTAAGGAGCTGTATGTGTGTATATAAGTATATAAATGTGTGTGTATGAGTAAGGAGCTGTATGTGTGTATATAAGTATATAAATGTGTGTGTATGAGTGAGGAGCTGTATGTGTGTATATTAGTATATAAATGTGTGTGTATGAGTGAGGAGCTGTATTTGTGTATATAAGTATATAAATGTGTGTGTATGAGTGAGGAACTGTATGTGTATATACAAGTATATAAATGTGTGTGTATGAGTGAGGAGCTGTATGTGTGTATATAGGTATATACATGAGTGTGTATGAGTGAGGAGCTGTATGTGTGTATATAAGTATATAAATGTGTGTGTATGAGTGAAGAGCTGTATGTGTGTATATAAGTATATAAATGTGTGTGTATGATTGAGGAGCTGTATCTGTGTATATAAGTATAAAAATATGTGTGTATGAGTGAGGAGCTGTATGTGTGTATATAAGTATATAAATGTGTATGTATGAGTGAGGAGCTGCATGTGTGTATATAAGTATATAAATGTGCGTGTATAAGTGAGGAGCTGTATGTGTGTATATAAGTATATAAATGTGTGTGTATGAGTAAGGAGCTGTATGTAAGTATATAAGTATATAAATTTGTGTGTATGAGTGAGGAGCTGTATGTGTGTATACATGTATATAAATGTGTGTGTATGAGTGAGGAGCTGTATGTGTGTATATAAGTATATAAATGTGTGTGTATGAGTGAGGAGCTGTATGTGTGTATATAAGTATATAAATGTGCGTGTATGAGTGAGGATCTGTATGTGTGTATATAAGTATATAAATATGTGTGTATGAGTGAGGAGCTGTATGTGTGTATATAAGTATATAAATGTGTGTGTATGAGTGAGGAGCTGTATGTGTGTATATAAGTATATAAATGTGTGTGTATGAGTGAGGAGCTGTATGTGTGTATATAAGTATATAAATGTGCGTGTATGAGTGAGGAGCTGTATGTGTGGTTATAAGTATATAAATGTGTGCATGAGTAAGGAGCGGTATGTGTATATAATTATATAAATGTGTGTGTATGAGTGAGGAGCTGTATGTGTGTATATAAGTATATACATGAGTGTGTATGAGTGAAGAGCTGTATGTGTGTATATAAGTATATAAATGTGTGTGTATGAGTGAGGAGCTGTATGTGTGTATATAAGTATAAAAGGTGCGTGTATGAGTGAGGAGCTGTATGTGTGTATATAAGTATATACATGAGTGTGTATGAGTGAGGAGCTGTATGTGTGTATATAAGTATATAAATGTGTGTGTATGAGTGAAGAGCTGTATGTGTGTACATAAGTATAAAAAGGTGCGTGTATGAGTGAGGAGCTGTATGTGTGTATATAAGTATATAAATGTGTGTGTATGAGTGAGGAGCTGTATGTGTGTATATAAGTATATAAATGTGTGTGTATGAGTGAGGAGCTGTATGTGTGTATATAAGTATATAAATATGTGTGTATGAGTGAGGAGCTGTATGTGTGTATATAAGTATATAAATGTGCGTGTATGAGTGAGGAGCTGTATGTGTGTATATAAGTATATAAATGTGTGCATGAGTGAAGAGCTGTATGTGTGTATATAATTATATAAATGTGTGTGTATGAGTAAGGAGCTGTTTGTGTGTATATAATTATATAAATGTGTGTGTATGAGTAAGGCGCTGTATGTGTGTATATAAGTATATACATGAGTGTATATGAGTGAGGATCTGCATGTGTGTATATAAGTATATAAATATGTGTGTATGAGTGAGGAGCTGTATGTGTGTATATAAGTATATAAATGTGTGCATGAGTGAAGAGCTATATGTGTGTATATAATTATATAAATGTGTGTATGAGTAAGGAGCGGTATGTGTATATAAGTATATAAATGTGTGTGTATGAGTGAGGAGCTGTATGTGCGTATATAAGTATATAAATGTGTGTGTATGAGTGAGGAGCTGTATGTGTGTATATAAGTATATAAATGTGTGTGTATGAGTGAGGAGCTGTATGTGTGTATATAAGTATATAAATGTGTGTGTATGAGTGAGGAGCTGTATGTGTGTATATAAGTATATAAATGTGTGTGTATGAGTGAGGAGCTGTATGTGTGTATATAAGTATATAAATGTGTGTGTATGAGTGAGGAGCTGTATGTGTGTATATAACTATATAAATGTGTGTGTCTGAGTGACGAGCTTTATGTGTGTATATAAGTATATAAATGTGCGTGTATGAGTGAGGAGCTGTATGTGTGTATATAAGTATATAAATGTGTGTGTCTGAGTGACGAGCTTTATTTGTGTATATAAGTATATAAATGTGCGTGTATGAGTGAGGAGCTGTATGTGTGTATATAAGTATATAAATGTGTGTGTATGAGTGAGGAGCTGTATGTGTGTATATAAGTATATAAATGTGTGTGTATTAGTGAGGAGCTGTATGTGTGTATATAAGTATATAAATGTGTGTGCATGAGTGAAGAGCTGTATGTGTGTATATAAGTATATAAATGTGTGTGTATGAGTGAGGAGCTGTATGTGTGTATATAAGTATATAAAAGTGTGTATGAGTAAGGAGCTGTATGTGTATATAAGTATATAAATGTGTGTGTATGAGTAAGGAGATGTATGTGTGTTTATAAGTATATACATGTGTGTGCATGAGTGAGGAGCTGTATGTGTGTATATAAGTATATAAATGTGTGTGTATGAGTGAGGAGCTGTATGTGTGTATATAAGTATATAAATATGTGTGTGTATGAGTGAGGAGCTGTATGTGTGTATATAAGTATATAAATATGTGTGTGTATGAGTGAGGAGCTGTTTGTGTGTATATAAGTATATAAATGTGTGTGTATGAGTGAAGAGCTGTATGTGTGTATATAAGTATATAAATGTGTGTGTATGAGTGAAGAGCTGTATGTGTGTATATAAGTATATAAATGTGTGTGTATGAGTGAGGAGCTGTATGTGTGTATATAAGTATATAAATTTGTGTGTATGAGTGAGGAGCTGTATGTGTATATAAGTATATAAATGTGCGTGTATGAGTGAGGAGCTGTATGTGTATATAAGTATATAAATGTGTGTGTATGAGTGAGGAGCTGTATGTGTATATAAGTATATAAATGTGCGTGTATGAGTGAGGAGCTGTATGTGTGTATATAAGTATATAAATGTGTGTGTATGAGTGAGGAGCTGTATGTGTGTATATAAGTATATACATGAGTGTGTATGAGTGAAGAGCTGTATGTGTGTATATAAGTATATAAATGTGTGTGTATGAGTGAGGAGCTGTATGTGTGTATATAAGTATATAAATGTGTGTGTATGAGTGACGAGCTTTATGTGTGTATATAAGTATATAAATGTGCGTGTATGAGTGAGGAGCTGTATGTGTGTATATAAGTATATAAATGTGTTTGTATGGGTAAGGAGCTGTATGTATATATAAGTATATACATGAGTGTGTATGAGTGAGGAGCTGTATGTGTGTATATAAGTATATACATGAGTGTGTATGAGTGCGGAGCTGTATGTGTGTATATAAGTATATAAATGTGTGTATGAGTGAGGAGCTGTATGTTTGTATATAAGCATATAATTGTGTGTATGAGTGAGGAGCTGCATGTGAGTATATAAGTATATAAATTTGTGTGTATGAGTGAGGAACTGTATGTGTGTATATAAGTATATAAATGTGTGTCTATGAGTGAGGAGCTGTATGTGTGTATATAAGTATATAAATGTGTGTGTATGAGTGAGGAGCTGCATGTGTGTATATAAGTATATAAATGTGTGTTTGAGTGAGGAGCTGTATGTGTGTATATTAGTATATAAATGTTTGTGTATGAGTGAGGAGCTGTATGTGTGTATATAAGTATATAAAGGTGTGTGTATAAGTTAGGAGCTGCATGTGTGTATATAAGTATATAAAGGTGTGTGTATAAGTGAGGAGCTGTATGTGTGTATATAAGTATATAAAGGTGTGTGTATAAGTTAGGAGCTGCATGTGTGTATATAAGTATATAAAGGTGTGTGTATAAGTGAGGAGCTGTATGTGTGTATATAAGTATTTAAAGGTGTGTGTATAAGTTAGGAGCTGCATGTGTGTATATAAGTATATAAATATGTGTGCATGAGTGAGGAGCTGTATGTGTGTATATAAGTATATAAAGGTGTGTGTATAAGTGAGGAGCTGTATGTGTGTATATAAGTATATAAAGGTGTGTGTATAAGTGAGGAGCTGTATGTGTGTATATAAGTATTTAAAGGTGTGTGTATAAGTTAGGAGCTGCATGTGTGTATATAAGTATATAAATATGTGTGCATGAGTGAGGAGCTGTATGTGTGTATATAAGTATATAAATGTGTGTGTATGAGTGAGGAGCTGTATGTGTGTATATAAGTATATAAATGTGTGTGTATGAGTGAGGAGCTGTATGTGTGTATATAAGTATAAAAATGTGTGTGTATGAGTGAGGAGCTGTATGTGTGTATATAAGTATATAAATATGTGTGTATGAGTGAGGAGCTGTATGTGTGTATATAAGTATATAAATGTGCGTGTATGAGTGAGGAGCTGTATGTGTGTATATAAGTATATACATGAGTGTATATGAGTGAGGATCTGTATGTGTGTATATAAGTATATAAATATGTGTGTATGAGTGAGGAGCTGTATGTGTGTATATAAGTATATAAAGGTGTGTGTATAAGTGAGGAGCTGTATGTGTGTATATAAGTATATAAATGTGTGCATGAGTGAAGAGCTGTATGTGTGTATATAATTATATAAATGTGTGTATGAGTAAGGAGCGGTATGTGTATATAAGTATATAAATGTGTGTGTATGAGTGAGGAGCTGTATGTGTGTATATAAGTATATAAATGTGTGTGTATGAGTGAGAAGCTGTATGTGTGTATAAATAAGTATATAAATGTGTGTGTATGAGTGAAGAGCTGTATGTGTGTATATAAGTATATAAATGTGTGTGTATGAGTGAGGAGCTGTATGTGTGTATATAAGTATATACATGTGTGTGTATGAGTGAAGAGCTGTATGTGTGTATATAAGTATATAAATGTATGTATGAGTGAGGAGCTGTATGTGTGTATATAAGTATATAAATGTGTGTGTATGAGTGAGGAGCTGTATGTGTGTATATAAGTATATACATGAGTGTGTAAGAATGAGGAGCTGTATGTGTGTATATAAGTATATACATGAGTGTGTATGAGTGAGGAGCTGTATGTGTATATAAGTATATAAATATGTGTGTATGAGTGAGGAGCTGTATGTGTGTATATAAGCATATACATGAGTGTGTATGAGTGAGGAGCTGTATGTGTGTATATAAGCATATAAATGTGTGTGTATGAGTGAGGAGCAGTATGTGTGTATATAAGTATATAAATGTGTGTGTATGAGTGAGGAACTGTATGTGTGTATATAAGTATATAAATGTGTGTGTATGAGTGAGGAACTGTATGTGTGTATATAAGTATATAAATGTGTGTGTATGAGTGAGGAGCTGTATGTGTGTATATAAGTATATAAGTGAATGTGTGTGAGTAAGGAGCTGTGTGTGTATATAAGTATATACATGTGCGTGTATGAGTGAGGAGCTGTATGTGTGTATATAAGTATATAAATATGTGTGTATGAGTAAGGAGCTGTATGTGTGTATATAAGTATATAAATGTGTGCATGAGTGAGGAGCTGTAATTGTGTATATAAGTATATAAATGTGTGTGTATGAGTGAGGAACTGTATGTGTGTATACAAGTATTTAAATGTGTGTGTATGAGTGAGGAGCTGTATGTGTGTATATAAGTATATACATGAGTGTGTATGAGTGAGGAGCTATATGTGTGTATATAAGAATATAAATGTGTGTGTATGAGTGAAGAGCTGTATGTGTGTATGTAAGTATATACATGTGCGTGTATGAGTGAGGAGCTGTATGTGTGTATATAAGTATATAAATGTGTGTGTATGAGTAAGGAGCTGTATGTGTGTATATAAGTATATAAATGTGTGTGTATGAGTGAGGAGCTGTATGTGTGTATATAAGTATATAAATGTGTGTGTATGAGTGAGGAGCTGTATTTGTGTATATAAGTATATAAATGTGTGTGTATGAGTGAGGAACTGTATGTGTGTATACAAGTATATAAATGTGTGTGTATGAGTGAGGAGCTGTATGTATGTATATAGGTATATACATGAGTGTGTATGAGTGAGGAGCTGTATGTGTGTATATAAGTATATAAATGTGTGTGTATGAGTGAAGAGCTGTATGTGTGTATATAAGTATATAAATGTGTGTGTATGATTGAAGAGCTGTATCTGTGTATATAAGTATAAAAATATGTGTGTATGAGTGAGGAGCTGTATGTGTGTATATAAGTATATAAATGTGTATGTATGAGTGAGGAGCTGCATGTGTGTATATAAGTATATAAATGTGCGTGTATAATTGAGGAGCTGTATGTGTGTATATAAGTATATAAATGTGTGTGTATGAGTAAGGAGCTGTATGTGTGTATATAAGTATATAAATTTGTGTGTATGAGTGAGGAGCTGTATGTGTGTATACATGTATATAAATGTGTGTGTATGAGTGAGGAGCTGTATGTGTGTATATAAGTATATAAATGTGTGTGTATGAGTGAAGAGCTGTATGTGTGTATATAAGTATATAAATGTGCGTGTATGAGTGAGGAGCTGTATGTGTGTATATAAGTATATAAATGAGTGTGTATGAGTGAGGAGCTGTATGTGTGTATATAAGAATATAAATGTGTGTGTATGAGTGAAGAGCTGTATGTGTGTATATAAGTATATAGATGTGCGTGTATGAGTGAGGAGCTGTATGTGTGTATATAAGTATATAAATGTGTGTGTATGAGTAAGGAGCTGTATGTGTGTATATAAGTATATCAATGTGTGTGTATGAGTGAGGAGCTGTATTTGTGTATATAAGTATATAAATGTGTGTGTATGAGTGAGGAACTGTATGTGTGTATACAAGTATATAAATGTGTGTGTATGAGTGAGGAGCTGTATGTGTGTATATTAGTATATAAATGTGTGTGTATGAGTGAGGAGCTGTATTTGTGTATATAAGTATATAAATGTGTGTGTATGAGTGAGGAACTGTATGTGTGTATACAAGTATATAAATGTGTGTGTATGAGTGAGGAGCTGTATGTGTGTATATAGGTATATACATGAGTGTGTATGAGTGAGGAGCTGTATGTGTGTATATAAGTATATAAATGTGTGTGTATGAGTGAAGAGCTGTATGTGTGTATATAAGTATATAAATGTGTGTGTATGATTGAGGAGCTGTATCTGTGTATATAAGTATAAAAATATGTGTGTATGAGTGAGGAGCTGTATGTGTGTATATAAGTATATAAATGTGTATGTATGAGTGAGGAGCTGCATGTGTGTATATAAGTATATAAATGTGCGTGTATAAGTGAGGAGCTGTATGTGTGTATATAAGTATATAAATGTGTGTGTATGAGTAAGGAGCTGTATGTAAGTATATAAGTATATAAATTTGTGTGTATGAGTGAGGAGCTGTATGTGTGTATACATGTATATAAATGTGTGTGTATGAGTGAGGAGCTGTATGTGTGTATATAAGTATATAAATGTGTGTGTATGAGTGAGGAGCTGTATGTGTGTATATAAGTATATAAATGTGCGTGTATGAGTGAGGATCTGTATGTGTGTATATAAGTATATAAATATGTGTGTATGAGTGAGGAGCTGTATGTGTGTATATAAGTATATAAATGTGTGTGTATGAGTGAGGAGCTGTATGTGTGTATATAAGTATATAAATGTGCGTGTATGAGTGAGGAGCTGTATGTGTGGTTATAAGTATATAAATGTGTGCATGAGTTTGGAGCGGTATGTGTATATAATTATATAAATGTGTGTGTATGAGTGAGGAGCTGTATGTGTGTATATAAGTATATAAATGTGTGTATGAGTGAGGAGCTGTATGTGTGTATATAAGTATATAAATGTGTGTATGAGTGAGGAGCTGTATGTGTGTATATAAGTATATACATGAGTGTGTATGAGTGAAGAGCTGTATGTGTGTATATAAGTATATAAATTTGTGTGTATGAGTGAGGAGCTGTATGTGTGTATATAAGTATAAAAAGGTGCGTGTATGAGTGAGGAGCTGTATGTGTATATATAAGTATATACATGAGTGTGTATGAGTGAGGAGCTGTATGTGTGTATATAAGTATATAAATGTGTGTGTATGAGTGAAGAGCTGTATGTGTGTACATAAGTATAAAAAGGTGCGTGTATGAGTGAGGAGCTGTATGTGTGTATATAAGTATATAAATGTGTGTGTATGAGTGAGGAGCTGTATGTGTGTATATAAGTATATAAATGTGTGTGTATGAGTGAGGAGCTGTATGTGTGTATATAAGTATATAAATATGTGTGTATGAGTGAGGAGCTGTATGTGTGTATATAAGTATATAAATGTGCGTGTATGAGTGAGGAGCTGTATGTGTGTATATAAGTATATAAATGTGTGCATGAGTGAAGAGCTGTATGTGTGTATATAATTATATAAATGTGTGTGTATGAGTGAGGAGCTGTATGTGTGTATATAATTATATAAATGTGTGTGTATGAGTAAGGAGCTGTATGTGTGTATATAAGTATATACATGAGTGTATATGAGTGAGGATCTGCATGTGTGTATATAAGTATATAAATATGTGTGTATGAGTGAGGAGCTGTATGTTTGTATATAAGTATATAAATGTGTGTGTATGAGTGAAGAGCTGTATGTGTGTATATAATTATATAAATGTGTGTATGAGTAAGGAGCGGTATGTGTATATAAGTATATAAATGTGTGTGTATGAGTGAGGAGCTGTATGTGCGTATATAAGTATATAAATGTGTGTGTATGAGTGAGGAGCTGTATGTGTGTATATAAGTATATAAATGTGTGTGTATGAGTGAGGAGCTGTATGTGTGTATATAAGTATATAAATGTGTGTGTATGAGTGAGGAGCTGTATGTGTGTATATAAGTATATAAATGTGTGTGTATGAGTGAGGAGCTGTATGTGTGTATATAAGTATATAAATGTGTGTGTATGAGTGAGGAGCTGTATGTGTGTATATAAGTATATAAATGTGTGTGTCTGAGTGACGAGCTTTATTTGTGTATATAAGTATATAAATGTGCGTGTATGAGTGAGGAGCTGTATGTGTGTATATAAGTATATAAATGTGTGTGTATGAGTGAGGAGCTGTATGTATGTATATAAGTATATAAATGTGTGTGTATTAGTGAGGAGCTGTATGTGTGTATATAAGTATATAAATGTGTGTGCATGAGTGAAGAGCTGTATGTGTGTATATAAGTATATAAATGTGTGTGTATGAGTGAGGAGCTGTATGTGTGTATATAAGTATATAAAAGTGTGTATGAGTGAGGAGCTGTATGTGTATATAAGTATATAAATGTGTGTGTATGAGTAAGGAGCTGTATGTGTGTTTATAAGTATATACATGTGTGTGCATGAGTGAGGAGCTGTATGTGTGTATATAAGTATATAAATGTGTGTGTATGAGTGAGGAGCTGTATGTGTGTATATAAGTATATAAATATGTGTGTGTATGAGTGAGGAGCTGTATGTGTGTATATAAGTATATAAATATGTGTGTGTATGAGTGAGGAGCTGTTTGTGTGTATATAAGTATATAAATGTGTGTGTATGAGTGAAGAGCTGTATGTGTGTATATAAGTATATAAATGTGTGTGTATGAGTGAGGAGCTGTATGTGTGTATATAAGTATATACATGAGTGTGTATGAGTGAAGAGCTGTATGTGTGTATATAAGTATATAAATGTGTGTGTATGAGTGAGGAGCTGTATGTGTGTATATAAGTATATAAATGTGTGTGTATGAGTGACGAGCTTTATGTGTGTATATAAATATATAAATGTGCGTGTATGAGTGAGGAGCTGTATGTGTGTATATAAGTATATAAATGTGTTTGTATGGGTAAGGAGCTGTATGTATATATAAGTATATAAATGTGTGTGTATGAGTGAGGAGCTGTATGTGTGTATATAAGTATATAAATGTGTGTGTATGAGTGAGGAGCGGTATGTGTTTATATAAGTAAATAAATGTGTGTATGAGTGAAGAGCTGTATGTGTGTATATAAGTATATAAATGTGTGTATGAGTGAGGAACTGTATGTGTGTATATAAGTATATACATGAGTGTGTATGAATGAGGAGCTGTATGTGTGTATATAAGTATATACATGAGTGTGTATGAGTGCGGAGCTGTATGTGTGTATATAAGTATATAATTGTGTGTATGAGTGAGGAGCTGCATGTGAGTATATAAGTATATAAATTTGTGTGTATGAGTGAGGAACTGTATGTGTGTATATAAGTATATAAATGTGCGTGTATGAGTGAGAAGCTGCATGTGTGTATATAAGTATATAAATGTGTGTTTGAGTGAGGAGCTGTATGTGTGTATATTAGTATATAAATGTGTGTGTATGACTGAGGAGCTGTATGTGTGTATATAAGTATATAAATGTATGTGTATGAGTGAGGAGCTGTATGTGTGTATATAAGTATATAAAGGTGTGTGTATAAGTTAGGAGCTGCATGTGTGTATATAAGTATATAAAGGTGTGTGTATAAGTGAGGAGCTGTATGTGTGTATATAAGTATATAAAGGTGTGTGTATAAGTTAGGAGCTGTATGTGTGTATATAAGTATATAAATATGTGTGTATGAGTGAGGAGCTGTATGTGTGTATACATGTATATTAATGTGTGTGTATGAGTGAGGAGCTGTATGTGTGTATATAAGTATATAAATATGTGTGCATAAGTGAGGAGCTGTATGTGTGTATATAAGTATATAAAGGTGTGTGTATAAGTGAGGAGCTGTATGTGTGTATATAAGTATTTAAAGGTGTGTGTATAAGTTAGGAGCTGCATGTGTGTTTATAAGTATATAAATATGTGTGCATGAGTGAGGAGCTGTATGTGTGTATATAAGTATATAAAGGTGTGTGTATAAGTGAGGAGCTGTATGTGTGTATATAAGTATATAAAGGTGTGTGTATAAGTGAGGATCTGTATGTGTGTATACAAGTATATAAATGTGTGTGTATGAGTGAGGAGCTGTATGTGTGTATATAAGTATATAAATGTGTGTGTATGAGTGAGGAGCTGTATGTGTGTATATAAGTATAAAAATGTGTGTGTATGAGTGAGGAGCTGTATGTGTGTATATAAGTATATAAATATGTGTGTATGAGTGAGGAGCTGTATGTGTGTATATAAGTATATAAATGTGCGTGTATGAGTGAGGAGCTGTATGTGTGTATATAAGTATATACATGAGTGTATATGAGTGAGGATCTGTATGTGTGTATATAAGTATATAAATATGTGTGTATGAGTGAGGAGCTGTATGTGTGTATATAAGTATATAAAGGTGTGCATGAGTGAAGAGCTGTATGTGTGTATATAATTATATAAATGTGTGTATGAGTAAGGAGCGATATGTGTATATAAGTATATAAATGTGTGTGTATGAGTGAGGAGCTGTATGTGTGTATATAAGTATATAAATGTGTGTGTATGAGTGAGAAGCTGTATGTGTGTATATATAAGTATATAAATGTGTGTGTATGAGTGAAGAGCTGTATGTGTGTATATAAGTATATAAATGTGTGTGTATGAGTGAGGAGCTGTATGTGTGTATATAAGTATATAAATGTGTGTGTATGAGTGAAGAGCTGTATGTGTGTATATAAGTATATAAATGTATGTATGAGTGAGGAGCTGTATGTGTGTATATAAGTATATAAATGTGTGTGTATGAGTGAGGAGCTGTATGTGTGTATATAAGTATATAAATGTGTGTGTATGAGTGAGGAGCTGTATGTGTGTATATAAGTATATAAATATGTGTGTATGAGTGAGGAGCTGTATGTGTGTATATAAGTATATAAATGTGCGTGTATGAGTGAGGAGCTGTATGTGTGTATATAAGTATATACATGAGTGTATATGAGTGAGGATCTGTATGTGTGTATATAAGTATATAAATATGTGTGTATGAGTGAGGAGCTGTATTCGTGTATATAAGTATATAAAGGTGTGTGTATAAGTGAGGAGCTGTATGTGTTTATATAAGTATATAAATGTGTGCATGAGTGAAGAGCTGTATGTGTGTATATAATTATATAAATGTGTGTATGAGTAAGGAGCGGTATGTGTATATAAGTATATAAATGTGTGTGTATGAGTGAGGAGCTGTATGTGTGTATATAAGTATATAAATGTGTGTGTATGAGTGAAGAGCTGTATGTGTGTATACAAGTATATAAATGTGTGTGTATGAGTGAGGAGCTGTATGTGTGTATATAAGTATATAAATGTTTGTGTATGAGTGAAGAGCTGTATGTGTGTATATAAGTATATAAATGTGTGTGTATGAGTGAGGAGCTGCATGTGTGTATATAAGTATATAAATGTGTGTGTATGAGTGAAGAGCTGTATGTGTGTATATAAGTATATAAATGTGTGTATGAGTGAGGAGCTGTATGTGTGTATATAAGTATATAAATGTGCGTGTATGAGTGAGGAGCTGTATGTGTGTATATAAGTATATAAATGTGTGTGTATGAGTGAGGAGCTGTATGTGTGTATATAAGTATATAAATGTGTGTATGAGTGAGGAGCTGTATGTGTGTATATAAGTATATAAATGTGCGTGTATGAGTGAGGAGCTGTATGTGTGTATATAAGTATATACATGAGTGTATATAAGTGAGGATCTGTATGTGTGTATATAAGTATATAAATATGTGTGTATGAGTGAGGAGCTGTATGTGTGTATATAAGTATATAAAGGTGTGTGTATAAGTGAGGAGCTGTATGTGTGTATATAAGTATATAAATGTGTGCATGAGTGAAGAGCTGTATGTGTGTATATAATTATATAAATGTGTGTATGAGTAAGGAGCGGTATGTGTGTATACAAGTATATAAATGTGTGTGTATGAGTGAAGAGCTGTATGTGTGTATATAAGTATATAAATGTGTGTATGAGTGAGGAGCTGTATGTGTGTATATAGGTATATAAATGTGCGTGTATGAGTGAGGAGCTGTATGTGTGTATATAAGTATATACATGAGTGTATATGAGTGAGGATCTGTATGTGTGTATATAAGTATATAAATATGTGTGTATGAGTGAGGAGCTGTATGTGTGTATATAAGTATATAAAGGTGTGTGTATAAGTGAGGAGCTGTATGTGTGTATATAAGTATATAAATGTATGCATGAGTGAAGAGCTGTATGTGTGTATATAATTATATAAATGTGTGTATGAGTAAGGAGCGGTATGTGTGTATACAAGTATATAAATGTGTGTGTATGAGTGAGAAGCTGTATGTGTGTATATAAGTATATAAATGTGTGTGTATGATTGAGGAACTGTATATGTGTATATAAGTATATAAATGTGTGTGTATGAGTGAGGAGCTGTATGTGTGTATATAAGTATATAAATGTGTGTGTATGAGTGAGAAGCTGTATGTGTGTATATTTAAGTATATAAATGTGTGTGTATGAGTGAAGAGCTGTATGTGTGTATATAAGTATATAAATATGTGTGTATGAGTAAGGAGCTGTATGTGTGTATATAAGTATATAAATGTGTGTATGAGTGAGGAGCTGTAATTGTGTATATAAGTATATAAATGTGTGTGTATGAGTGAGAAACGGTATGTGTGTATACAAGTATATAAATGTGTGTGTATGAGTGAGGAGCTGTATGTGTGTATATGAGTATATACATGAGTGTGTATGAGTGAGGAGCTGTATGTGTGTATATAAGTATATAAATGTGTGTGTATGAGTGAGGAGCTGTATGTGTGTATATAAGTATATAAATGTGTGTGTATGAGTGAGGAACTGTATGTGTGTATACAAGTATAGAAATGTGTGTGTATGAGTGAGGAGCTGTATGTGTGTATACAAGTATATAAATGTGTGTGTATGAGTGAGGAGCTGTATGTGTGTATATAGGTATATACATGAGTGTGTATGAGTGAGGAGCTGTATGTGTGTATATAAGTATATAAATGTGTGTGTATGAGTGAAGAGCTGTATGTGTGTATATAAGTATATAAATGTGTGTGTATGATTGAGGAGCTGTATGTGTGTATATAAGTATATAAATATGTGTGTATGAGTGAGGAGCTGTATGTGTGTATATAAGTATATAAATGTGTGTGTATGAGTAAGGAGCTGTATGTGTGTATATAAGTATATAAATTTGTGTGTATGAGTGAGGAGCTGTATGTGTATATACATGTATATAAATGTGTGTGTATGAGTGAGGAGCTGTATGTGTGTATATAAGTATATAAATGTGTGTGTATGAGTGAAGAGCTGTATGTGTGTATATAAGTATATAAATGTGCGTGTATGAGTGAGGAGCTGTATGTGTGTATATAAGTATATACATGAGTGTATATGAGTGAGGATCTGTATGTGTGTATATAAGTATATAAATATGTGTGTATGAGTGAGGAGCTGTATGTGTGGATATAAGTATATAAATGTGCGTGTATGAGTGAGGAGCTGTATGTGTGTATATAAGTATATACATGAGTGTATATGAGTGAGGATCTGTATGTGTGTATATAAGTATATAAATATGTGTGTATGAGTGAAGAGCTGTATGTGTGTATATAATTATATAAATGTGTGTATGAGTAAGGAGCGGTATGTGTATATAAGTATATAAATGTGTGTGTATGAGTGAGGAGCTGTATGTGTGTATATAAGTATATAAATGTGTGTGTATGAGTGAAGAGCTGTATGTGTGTATATAAGTATATAAATGTGTGTGTATGAGTGAAGAGCTGTATGTGTGTATATAAGTATATAAATGTGTGTGTATGAGTGAGGAGCTGTATGTGTGTATATAAGTATATAAATGTGTGTGTATGAGTGAGGAGCTGTATGTGTATATTAGTATATAAATGTGCGTGTATGAGTGAGGAGCTGTATGTGTATATAAGTATATAAATGTGTGTGTATGAGTGAGGAGCTGTATGTGTATATAAGTATATAAATGTGCGTGTATGAGTGAGGAGCTGTATGTGTGTATATAAGTATATAAATGTGTGTGTATGAGTTAGGAGCTGTATGTGTGTATATAAGTATATACATGAGTGTGTATGAGTGAAGAGCTGTATGTGTGTATATAAGTATATAAATGTGTGTGTATGAGTGAGGAGCTGTATGTGTGTATATAAGTATATAAATGTGTGTGTATGAGTGACGAGCTTTATGTGTGTATAAAAGTATATAAATGTGTGTGTATGAGTGAGGACCTGTATGTGTGTATATAAGTATATAAATGTGTTTGTATGAGTAAGGAGCTGTATTTATATATAAGTATATAAATGTGTGTGTATGAGTGAGGAGCTGTATGTGTGTATATAAGTATATAAATATGTGTGTATGAGTAATGAGCTGTATGTGTATATAAATATATAAATGTGTGTATATAAGTAATGAGCTGTATGTATATATAAGTATATAAATGTGTGTGTATGAGTGAGGAGCTGTATGTGTGTATATAAGTATATAAATATTTGTGTATGAGTGAGGAGCTGTATGTGTGTATACATGTATATTAATGTGTGTGTATGAGTGAGGAGCTGTATGTGTGTATATAAGTATATAAATATGTGTGCATAAGTGAGGAGCTGTATGTGTGTATATAAGTATATAAAGGTGTGTGTATAAGTGAGGAGCTGTATGTGTGTATATAAGTATATAAAGGTGTGTGTATAAGGGAGGAGCTGTATGTGTGTATATAAGTATATCAATATGTGTGCATGAGTGAGGAGCTGTATGTGTGTATATAATTATATAAATGTGCGTGTATGAGTGAGTAGCTGTATGTGTGTATATAAGTATATAAATGTGTGTTTGAGTGAGGAGCTGTATGTGTGTATATTAGTATATAAATGTGTGTGTATGAGTGAGGAGCTGTATGTGTGTATATATTATTATATAAATGTGTGTGTATGAGTGAGGAGCTGTATGCGTGTATATAAGTATATACATGTGTGTGTATGAGTGAGGAGCTGTATGTGTGTATATAAGTATATAAATGTGTGTGTATGAGTGAGGAGCCGTATGTGTGTATATAAGTATATAAATGTGTGTGTATGAGTGAGGAGTTGTATGTGTGTATATAAGTATATACATAAGTGTGTATGAGTGAGGAGCTGTATGTGTGTATATAAGTATATAAATGTGTGTGAATGAGTGAGGAGCTGTATGTGTGTATATAAGTATATAAATGTGCATGTATGAGTGAGGAGCTGTATGTGTGTATATTAGTATATAAATGTGTGTGTATGAGTGAGTAGCTGTATGTGTGTTTATAAGTATAAACATGAGTGTGTATGAGTGAGCAGCTATATGTGTGTATATAAGTTTATAAATGTGTGTGTATAAGTGAGGAGCTGTATGTGTGTATATAAGTATATAAATATGTGTGTGTATGAGTGAGGAGCTGTATGTGTGTATACATGTATATAAATGTGTGTGTATGAGTGAGGAGCTGTATGTGTGTATAAAAGTATATAAATGTTTGTGTATGAGTGAAGAGCTGTATGTGTGTATATAAGTATATAAATGTGTTTGTATGAGTAAGGAGCTGTATGTGTATATAAGTATATAAATGTGTGTGTATGAGTGAGGAGCTGTATGTGTGTATATAAGTATATAAATGTGTGTGTATGAGTAATGAGCTGTATGTGTGTATATAAGTATATAAATGTGTGTGTATGAGTGAGGAGCGGTATGTGTTTATATAAGTATATAAATGTGTGTATGAGTGAAGAGCTATATGTCTGTATATAAGTATATAAATGTGTGTATGAGTGAGGAACTGTATGTGTGTATATAAGTATATACATGAGTGTGTATGAGTGAGGAGCTGTATGTGTGTATATAAGTATATACATGAGTGTGTATGAGTGCGGAGCTGTATGTTTGTATATAAGTATATAAATGTGTGTATGAGTGAGGAGCTGTATGTTTGTATATAAGCATATAATTGTGTGTATGAGTGAGGAGCTGCATGTGTGTATATAAGTATATAAAGGTGTGTGTATAAGGGAGGAGCTGTATGTGTGTATATAAGTATATCAATATGTGTGCATGAGTGAGGAGCTGTATGTGTGTATATAATTATATAAATGTGCGTGTATGAGTGAGTAGCTCTATGTGTGTATATAAGTATATAAATGTGTGTTTGAGTGAGGAGCTGTATGTGTGTATATTAGTATATAAATGTGTGTGTATGAGTGAGGAGCTGTATGTGTGTATATAATTATATAGATGTGTGTGTATGAGTGAGGAGCTGTATGCGTGTATATAAGTATATACATGTGTGTGTATGAGTGAGGAGCTGTATGTGTGTATATAAGTATATAAATGTGTGTGTATGAGTGAGGAGCTGTATGTGTGTATATTAGTATATAAATGTGTGTGTATGAGTGAGGAGTTGTATGTGTGTATATAAGTATATACATAAGTGTGTATGAGTGAGGAGCTGTATGTGTGTATATAAGTATATAAATGTGTGTGTATGAGTGAGGAGCTGTATGTGTGTATATAAGTATATAAATGTGCATGTATGAGTGAGGAGCTGTATGTGTGTATATTAGTATATAAATGTGTGTGTATGAGTGAGTAGCTGTATGTGTGTTTATAAGTATAAACATGAGTGTGTATGAGTGAGGAGCTATATGTGTGTATATAAGTATATAAATATGTGTGTGTATGAGTGAGGAGCTGTATGTGTGTATACATGTATATAAATGTGTGTGTATGAGTGAGTAGCTGTATGTGTGTATATAAGTATATAAATGTTTGTGTATGAGTGAAGAGCTGTATGTGTGTATATAAGTATATAAATGTGCGTATGAGTGAGGAGCTGTATGTGTGTATATAAGTATATAAATGTGTTTGTATGAGTAAGGAGCTGTATGTGTATATAAGTATATAAATGTGTGTGTATGAGTGAGGAGCTGTATGTGTGTATATAAGTATATACATGAGTGTGTATGAGTGAGGAGCTGTATGTGTGTATATAAGTATATAAATGTGTGTGTATGAGTGAAGAGCTGTATGTGTGTATATAAGTATATAAATGTGTGTGTATGAGTGAGGAGCTGTATGTGTGTATATAAGTATATAAATATGTGTGTATAAATGAGGAGCTGTATGTGTGTATATAAGTATATAAATGTGTGTGTATGAGTGAGGAGCTGTATGTGTGTATATAAGTATATACATGAGTGTATATGAGTGAGGATCTGTATGTGTGTATATAAGTATATAAAGGTGTGTGTATAAGTGAGGAGCTGTATGTGTGTATATAAGTATATAAATGTGTGCATGAGTGAAGAGCTGTATGTGTGTATATAATTATATAAATGTGTGTATGAGTAAGGAGCGGTATGTGTATATAAGTATATAAATGTGTGTGTATGAGTGAGGAGCTGTATGTGTGTATATAAGTATATAAATGTGTGTGTATGAGTGAAGAGCTGTATGTGTGTATATAAGTATATAAATGTGTGTGTATGAGTGAAGAGCTGTATGTGTGTATATAAGTATATAAATGTGTGTGTATGAGTGAGGAGCTGTATGTGTGTATATAAGTATATAAATGTGTGTGTATGAGTGAGGAGCTGTATGTGTATATTAGTATATAAATGTGCGTGTATGAGTGAGGAGCTGTATGTGTATATAAGTATATAAATGTGTGTGTATGAGTGAGGAGCTGTATGTGTATATAAGTATATAAATGTGCGTGTATGAGTGAGGAGCTGTATGTGTGTATATAAGTATATAAATGTGTGTGTATGAGTGAGGAGCTGTATGTGTGTATATAAGTATATACATGAGTGTGTATGAGTGAAGAGCTGTATGTGTGTATATAAGTATATAAATGTGTGTGTATGAGTGAGGAGCTGTATGTGTGTATATAAGTATATAAATGTGTGTGTATGAGTGACGAGCTTTATGTGTGTATAAAAGTATATAAATGTGTGTGTATGAGTGAGGACCTGTATGTGTGTATATAAGTATATAAATGTGTTTGTATGAGTAAGGAGCTGTATTTATATATAAGTATATAAATGTGTGTGTATGAGTGAGGAGCTGTATGTGTGTATATAAGTATATAAATATGTGTGTATGAGTAATGAGCTGTATGTGTATATAAAAATATAAATGTGTGTGTATAAGTAATGAGCTGTATGTATATATAAGTATATAAATGTGTGTGTATGAGTGAGGAGCTGTATGTGTGTATATAAGTATATAAATATTTGTGTATGAGTGAGGAGCTGTATGTGTGTATACATGTATATTAATGTGTGTGTATGAGTGAGGAGCTGTATGTGTGTATATAAGTATATAAATATGTGTGCATAAGTGAGGAGCTGTATGTGTGTATATAAGTATATAAAGGTGTGTGTATAAGTGAGGAGCTGTATGTGTGTATATAAGTATATAAAGGTGTGTGTATAAGGGAGGAGCTGTATGTGTGTATATAAGTATATCAATATGTGTGCATGAGTGAGGAGCTGTATGTGTGTATATAATTATATAAATGTGCGTGTATGAGTGAGTAGCTGTATGTGTGTATATAAGTATATAAATGTGTGTTTGAGTGAGGAGCTGTATGTGTGTATATTAGTATATAAATGTGTGTGTATGAGTGAGGAGCTGTATGTGTGTATATATTATTATATAAATGTGTGTGTATGAGTGAGGAGCTGTATGCGTGTATATAAGTATATACATGTGTGTGTATGAGTGAGGAGCTGTATGTGTGTATACATGTATATTAATGTGTGTGTATGAGTGAGGAGCTGTATGTGTGTATATAAGTATATAAATATGTGTGCATAAGTGAGGAGCTGTATGTGTGTATATAAGTATATAAAGGTGTGTGTATAAGTGAGGAGCTGTATGTGTGTATATAAGTATATAAAGGTGTGTGTATAAGGGAGGAGCTGTATGTGTGTATATAAGTATATCAATATGTGTGCATGAGTGAGGAGCTGTATGTGTGTATATAATTATATAAATGTGCGTGTATGAGTGAGTAGCTGTATGTGTGTATATAAGTATATAAATGTGTGTTTGAGTGAGGAGCTGTATGTGTGTATATTAGTATATAAATGTGTGTGTATGAGTGAGGAGCTGTATGTGTGTATATATTATTATATAAATGTGTGTGTATGAGTGAGGAGCTGTATGCGTGTATATAAGTATATACATGTGTGTGTATGAGTGAGGAGCTGTATGTGTGTATATAAGTATATAAATGTGTGTGTATGAGTGAGGAGCCGTATGTGTGTATATAAGTATATAAATGTGTGTGTATGAGTGAGGAGCTGTATGTGTGTATATAAGTATATAAATGTGTGTGAATGAGTGAGGAGCTGTATGTGTGTATATAAGTATATAAATGTGCATGTATGAGTGAGGAGCTGTATGTGTGTATATAAGTATATAAATGTGTGTGTATGAGTGAGGAGCTGTATGTGTGTATATAAGTATATAAATGTGTGTGAATGAGTGAGGAGCTGTATGTGTGTATATAAGTATATAAATGTGCATGTATGAGTGAGGAGCTGTATGTGTGTATATTAGTATATAAATGTGTGTGTATGAGTGAGTAGCTGTATGTGTGTTTATAAGTATAAACATGAGTGTGTATGAGTGAGCAGCTATATGTGTGTATATAAGTTTATAAATGTGTGTGTATAAGTGAGGAGCTGTATGTGTGTATATAAGTATATAAATATGTGTGTGTATGAGTGAGGAGCTGTATGTGTGTATACATGTATATAAATGTGTGTGTATGAGTGAGGAGCTGTATGTGTGTATAAAAGTATATAAATGTTTGTGTATGAGTGAAGAGCTGTATGTGTGTATATAAGTATATAAATGTGCGTATGAGTGAGGAGCTGTATGTGTGTATATAAGTATATAAATGTGTTTGTATGAGTAAGGAGCTGTATGTGTATATAAGTATATAAATGTGTGTGTATGAGTGAGGAGCTGTATGTGTGTATATAAGTATATAAATGTGTGTGTATGAGTAATGAGCTGTATGTGTGTATATAAGTATATAAATGTGTGTGTATGAGTGAGGAGCGGTATGTGTTTATATAAGTATATAAATGTGTGTGTATGAGTGAAGAGCTGTATGTCTGTATATAAGTATATAAATGTGTGTATGAGTGAGGAACTGTATGTGTGTATATAAGTATATACATGAGTGTGTATGAGTGAGGAGCTGTATGTGTGTATATAAGTATATACATGAGTGTGTATGAGTGCGGAGCTGTATGTTTGTATATAAGTATATAAATGTGTGTATGAGTGAGGAGCTGTATGTTTGTATATAAGCATATAATTGTGTGTATGAGTGAGGAGCTGCATGTGTGTATATAAGTATATAAAGGTGTGTGTATAAGGGAGGAGCTGTATGTGTGTATATAAGTATATCAATATGTGTGCATGAGTGAGGAGCTGTATGTGTGTATATATTTATATAAATGTGCGTGTATGAGTGAGTAGCTCTATGTGTGTATATAAGTATATAAATGTGTGTTTGAGTGAGGAGCTGTATGTGTGTATATTAGTATATAAATGTGTGTGTATGAGTGAGGAGCTGTATGTGTGTATATAATTATATAGATGTGTGTGTATGAGTGAGGAGCTGTATGCGTGTATATAAGTATATACATGTGTGTGTATGAGTGAGGAGCTGTATGTGTGTATATAAGTATATAAATGTGTGTGTATGAGTGAGGAGCTGTATGTGTGTATATTAGTATATAAATGTGTGTGTATGAGTGAGGAGTTGTATGTGTGTATATAAGTATATACATAAGTGTGTATGAGTGAGGAGCTGTATGTGTGTATATAAGTATATAAATGTGTGTGTATGAGTGAGGAGCTGTATGTGTGTATGTAAGTATATAAATGTGCATGTATGAGTGAGGAGCTGTATGTGTGTATATTAGTATATAAATGTGTGTGTATGAGTGAGTAGCTGTATGTGTGTTTATAAGTATAAACATGAGTGTGTATGAGTGAGGAGCTATATGTGTGTATATAAGTATATAAATATGTGTGTGTATGAGTGAGGAGCTGTATGTGTGTATACATGTATATAAATGTGTGTGTATGAGTGAGGAGCTGTATGTGTGTATATAAGTATATAAATGTTTGTGTATGAGTGAAGAGCTGTATGTGTGTATATAAGTATATAAATGTGCGTATGAGTGAGGAGCTGTATGTGTGTATATAAGTATATAAATGTGTTTGTATGAGTAAGGAGCTGTATGTGTATATAAGTATATAAATGTGTGTGTATGAGTGAGGAGCTGTATGTGTGTATATAAGTATATACATGAGTGTGTATGAGTGAGGAGCTGTATGTGTGTATATAAGTATATAAATGTGTGTGTATGAGTGAAGAGCTGTATGTGTGTATATAAGTATATAAATGTGTGTGTATGAGTGAGGAGCTGTATGTATGTATATAAGTATATAAATATGTGTGTATAAATGAGGAGCTGTATGTGTGTATATAAGTATATAAATGTGTGTGTATGAGTGAGGAGCTGTATGTGTGTATATAAGTATATACATGAGTGTATATGAGTGAGGATCTGTATGTGTGTATATAAGTATATAAAGGTGTGTGTATAAGTGAGGAGCTGTATGTGTGTATATAAGTATATAAATGTGTGCATGAGTGAAGAGCTGTATGTGTGTAAATAATTATATAAATGTGTGTATGAGTAAGGAGCGGTATGTGTATATAAGTATATAAATGTGTGTGTATAAGTGAGGAGCTGTATGTGTGTATATAAGTATATAAAGGTGTGTGTATAAGTGAGGAGCTGTATGTGTGTATATAAGTATATAAATGTGTGCATGAGTGAAGAGCTGTATGTGTGTATATAATTATATAAATGTGTGTATGAGTAAGGAGCGGTATGTGTATATAAGTATATAAATGTGTGTGTATGAGTGAGGAGCTCTATGTGTGTATATAAGTATATAAATGTGTGTGTATGAGTGAGAAGCTGTATGTGTGTATATATAAGTATATAAATGTGTGTGTATGAGTGAAGAGCTGTATGTGTGTATATAAGTATATAAATATGTGTGTATGAGTAATGAGCTGTATGTGTGTATATAAGTATATAAATGTGTGTGTATGAGTGAGGAGCTGTATGTGTGTATATAAGTATATACATGAGTGTGTATGAGTGAGGAGCTGTATGTGTGTATATAAGTATATAAATGTGTGTGTATGAGTGAGGAGCTGTATGTGTGTATATAAGTATATAAATGTGTGTATGAGTGAGGAGCAGTAATTGTGTATATAAGTATAAATATGTGTGTGTATGAGTGAGGAACTGTATGTGTGTATACAAGTATATAAATGTGTGTGTATGAGTGAGGAGCTGTATGTGTGTATATAAGTATATACATGAGTGTGTATGAGTGAGGAGCTGTATGTGTGTATATAAGTATATAAATGTGTGTGTATGAGTGAGGAGCTGTATGTGTGTATATAAGTATATAAATGTGTGTGTATGAGTGAGGAACTGTATGTGTGTATACAAGTATATAAATGTGTGTGTATGAGTGAGGAGCTGTATGTGTGTATACAAGTATATAAATGTGTGTGTATGAGTGAGGAGCTGTATGTGTGTATATAGGTATATACATGAGTGTGTATGAGTGAGGAGCTGTATGTGTGTATATAAGTATATAAATGTGTGTGTATGAGTGAAGAGCTGTATGTGTGTATATAAGTATATAAATGTGTGTGTATGATTGAGGAGCTGTATGTGTGTATATAAGTATATAAATATGTGTGTATGAGTGAGGAGCTGTATGTGTGTATGTAAGTATATAAATGTGTGTGTATGAGTAAGGAGCTGTATGTGTGTATATAAGTATATAAATTTGTGTGTATGAGTGAGGAGCTGTATGTGTATATACATGTATATAAATGTGTGTGTATGAGTGAGGAGCTGTATGTGTGTATATAAGTATATAAATGTGTGTGTATGAGTGAAGAGCTGTATGTGTGTATATAAGTATATAAATGTGCGTGTATGAGTGAGGAGCTGTATGTGTGTATATAAGTATGTACATGAGTGTATATGAGTGAGGATCTGTATGTGTGTATATAAGTATATAAATGTGTGCATGAGTGAAGAGCTGTATGTGTGTATATAATTATATAAATGTGTGTATGAGTAAGGAGCGGTATGTGTATATAAGTATATAAATGTGTGTGTATGAGTGAGGAGCTGTATGTGTGTATATAAGTATATAAATGTGTGTGTATGAGTAAACAGCTGTATGTGTGTATATAAGTATAAAAAGGTGCGTGTATGAGTGAGGAGCTGTATGTGTGTATGTAAGTATATACATGAGTGTGTATGAGTGAGGAGCTGTATGTGTGTATATAAGTATATAAATGTGTGTGTATGAGTGAAGAGCTGTATGTGTGTATATAAGTATATAAATGTGTGTATGAGTGAGGAGCTGTATGTGTGTATATAAGTATATAAATGTGTGTGTATGAGTGAGGAGCTGTATGTGTGTATATAAGTATATAAATGTGTGTGTATGAGTGAGGAGCTGTATGTGTGTATATAAGTATATAAATGTGCGTGTATGAGTGAGGAGCTGTATGTGTGTATATAAGTATATAAATGTGTGCATGAGTGAAGAGCTGTATGTGTGTATATAATTATATAAATTTGTGTGTATGAGTGAGGAGCTGTATGTGTGTATATAAGTATATACATGAGTGTATATGAGTGAGGATCTGCATGTGTGTATATAAGTATATAAATATGTGTGTATGAGTGAGGAGCTGTATGTGTGTATATAAGTATATAAATGTGTGCATGAGTGAGGAGCTGTATGTGTGTATATAATTATATAAATGTGTGTATGAGTAAGGAGCGGTATGTGTATATAAGTATATAAATGTGTGTGTATGAGTGAGGAGCTGTATGTGCGTATATAAGTATATAAATGTGTGTGTATGAGTGAGGAGCTGTATGTGTGTATATAAGTATATAAATGTGTGTGTATGTGTGAGGAGCTGTATGTGTGTATATAAGTATATAAATGTGTGTATGAGTGAGGAGCTGTATGTGTGTATATAAGTATATAAATGTGTGTGTATGAGTGAGGAGCTGTATGTGTGTATATAAGTATATAAATGTGTGTGTATGAGTGAGGAGCTGTATGTGTGTATATAAGTATATAAATGTGTGTGTATGAGTGACGAGCTTTATTTTTGTATATAAGTATATAAATGTGCGTGTATGAGTGAGGAGCTGTATGTGTGTATATAAGTATATAAATGTGTGTGTATGAGTGAGGAGCTGTATGTGTGTATATAAGTATATAAATGTGTGTGTATGAGTGAGGAGCTGTATGTGTGTATATAAGTATATAAATGTGTGTGTATGAGTGAGGAGCTGTATGTGTGTATATAAGTATATAAATGTGTGTGTATGAGTGACGAGCTTTATTTTTGTATATAAGTATATAAATGTGCGTGTATGAGTGAGGAGCTGTATGTGTGTATATAAGTATATAAATGTGTGTGTATGAGTGAGGAGCTGTATGTGTGTATATAAGTATATAAATGTGTGTGTATGAGTGAGGAGCTGTATGTGTGTATATAAGTATATAAATGTGTGTGTATGAGTGAGGAGCTGTATGTGTGTATATAAGTATATAAATGTGTGTGTATTAGTGAGGAGCTGTATCTGTGTATATAAGTATATAAATGTGTGTGCATGAGTGAAGAGCTGTATGTGTGTATATAAGTATATAAATGTGTGTGTATGAGTGAGGAGCTGTATGTGTGTATATAAGTATATAAAAGTGTGTATGAGTAAGGAGCTGTATGTGTATATAAGTATATAAATGTGTGTGTATGAGTAAGGAGCTGTATGTGTGTATATAAGTATATAAATATGTGTGTGTATGAGTTAGGAGCTGTATGTGTGTATATAAGTATATAAATATGTGTGTGTATGAGTGAGGAGCTGTTTGTGTGTATATAAGTATATAAATGTGTGTGTATGAGTGAGGAGCTGTATGTGTGTATATAAGTATATAAATATGTGTGTGTATGAGTGAGGAGCTGTATGTGTGTATATAAGTATATAAATATGTGTGTGTATGAGTGAGGAGCTGTTTGTGTGTATATAAGTATATAAATGTGTGTGTATGAGTGAAGAGCTGTATGTGTGTATATAAGTATATAAATGTGTGTGTATGAGTGAAGAGCTGTATGTGTGTATATAAGTATATAAATGTGTGTGTATGAGTGAGGAGCTGTATGTGTGTATATAAGTATATAAATGTGTGTGTATGAGTGAGGAGCTGTATGTGTATATAAGTATATAAATGTGCGTGTATGAGTGAGGAGCTGTATGTGTATATAAGTATATAAATGTGTGTGTATGAGTGAGGAGCTGTATGTGTATATAAGTATATAAATGTGCGTGTATGAGTGAGTAGCTGTATGTGTGTATATAAGTATATAAATGTGTGTGTATGAGTGAGGAGCTGTATGTGTGTATATAAGTATATACATGAGTGTGTATGAGTGAAGAGCTGTATGTGTGTATATAAGTATATAAATGTGTGTGTATGAGTGAGGAGCTGTATGTGTGTATATAAGTATATAAATGTGTGTGTATGAGTGACGAGCTTTATGTGTGTATATAAGTATATAAATGTGCGTGTATGAGTGAGGAGCTGTATGTGTGTATATAAGTATATAAATGTGTTTGTATGGGTAAGGAGCTGTATGTATATATAAGTATATAAATGTGTGTGTATGAGTGAGGAGCTGTATGTGTGTATATAAGTATATAAATATGTGTGTATGAGTAATGAGCTGTATGTGTATATAAGTATATAAATGTGTGTGTATAAGTAATGAGCTGTATGTGTATATAAGTATATAAATGTGTGTGTATGAGTGAGGAGCTGTATGTGTGTATATAAGTATATAAATATGTGTGTATGAGTGAGGAGCTGTATGTGTGTATACATGTATATTAATGTGTGTGTATGAGTGAGGAGCTGTATGTGTGTATATAAGTATATAAATATGTGTGCATAAGTGAGGAGCTGTATGTGTGTATATAAGTATATAAAGGTGTGTGTATAAGTGAGGAGCTGTATGTGTGTATATAAGTATATAAAGGTGTGTGTATAAGGGAGGAGCTGTATGTGTGTATATAAGTATATCAATATGTGTGCATGAGTGAGGAGCTGTATGTGTGTATATAATTATATAAATGTGCGTGTATGAGTGAGTAGCTGTATGTGTGTATATATGTATATAAATGTGTGTTTGAGTGAGGAGCTGTATTTGTGTATATTAGTATATAAATGTGTGTGTATGAGTGAGGAGCTGTATGTGTGTATATAATTATATAAATGTGTGTGTATGAGTGAGGAGCTGTATGCGTGTATATAAGTATATACATGTGTGTGTATGAGTGAGGAGCTGTATGTGTGTATATAAGTATATAAATGTGTGTGTATTAGTGAGGAGCTGCATGTGTGTATATAAGTATATAAATGTGTGTGTATGAGTGAGGAGCTGTATGTGGGTATATAAGTATAAAAATGTGTGTGTATTAGTGAGGAGCTGCATGTGTTTATATAAGTATATAAATGTGTGTGTATGAGTGAGGAGCTGTATGTGTATATAAGTATATAAATGTTTGTGTATGAGTGAGGAGCTGTATGTGTGTATATAAGTATATAAATGTGCATGTATGAGTGAGGAGCTGTATGTGTGTATATTAGTATATAAATGTGTGTGTATGAGTGAGGAGCTGTATGTGTGTTTATAAGTATAAACATGAGTGTGTATGAGTAAGGAGCTATATGTGTGTATATAAGTTTATAAATGTGTGTGTATAAGTGAGGAGCTGTATGTGTGTATATAAGTAAATAAATATGTGTGTGTATGAGTGAGGAGCTGTATGTGTGTATACATGTATATAAATGTGTGTGTATGAGTGAGGAGCTGTATGTGTGTATATAAGTATATAAATGTTTGTGTATGAGTGAAGAGCTGTATGTGTGTATATAAGTATATAAATGTGCGTATGAGTGAGGAGCTGTATGTGTGTATATAAGTATATAAATGTGTTTGTATGAGTAAGGAGCTGTATGTGTATATAAGTATATAAATGTGTGTGTGTATGAGTGAGGAGCTGTATGAGTGTATATAAGTATATAAATGTGTGTGTATGAGTAATGAGCTGTATGTGTGTATATAAGTATATAAATGTGTGTGTATGAGTGAGGAGCGGTATGTGTTTATATAAGTATATAAATGTGTGTATGAGTGAAGAGCTGTATGTGTGTATATAAGTATATAAATGTGTGTATGAGTGAGGAACTGTATGTGTGTATATAAGTATATACATGAGTGTGTATGAGTGAGTAGCTGTATGTGTGTATATAAGTATATACATGAGTGTGTATGAGTGCGGAGCTGTATGTGTGTATATAAGTATATAAATGTGTGTATGAGTGAGGAGCTGTATGTTTGTATATAAGCATATAATTGTGTGTATGAGTGAGGAGCTGCATGTGTGTATATAAGTATATAAATTTGTGTGTATGAGTGAGGAACTGTATGTGTGTATATAAGTATATAAATGTGCGTGTATGAGTGAGGAGCTGTATGTGTGTATATAAGTATATAAATGTGTGTTTGAGTGAGGAGCTGTATGTGTGTATATTAGTATATAAATGTGTGTGTATGACTGAGGAGCTGTATGTGTGTATATAAGTATATAAATGTATGTGTATGAGTGAGGAGCTGTATGTGTGTATATAAGTATATAAAGGTGTGTGTATAAGTTAGGAGCTGCATGTGTGTATATAAGTATATAAAGGTGTGTGTATAAGTGAGGAGCTGTATGTGTGTATATAAGTATATAAAGGTGTGTGTATAAGTTAGGAGCTGCATGTGTGTATATAAGTATATAAAGGTGTGTGTATAAGTGAGGAGCTGTATGTGTGTATATAAGTATTTAAAGGTGTGTGTATAAGTTAGGAGCTGCATGTGAGTATATAAGTATATAAATATGTGTGCATGAGTGAGGAGCTGTATGTGTGTATATAAGTATATAAAGGTGTGTGTATAAGTGAGGAGCTGTATGTGTGTATATAAGTATATAAAGGTGTGTGTATAAGTGAGGAGCTGTATGTGTGTATACAAGTATATAAATGTGTGTGTATGAGTGAGGAGCTGTATGTGTGTATATAAGTATATAAATGTGTGTGTATGAGTGAGGAGCTGTATGTGTGTATATAAGTATATAAATATGTGTGCATGAGTGAGGAGCTGTATGTGTGTATATAAGTATATAAATATGTGTGTATGAGTGAGGAGCTGTATGTGTGTATATAAGTATATAAATATATGTGCATGAGTGAGGAGCTGTATGTGTGTATATAAGTATATAAATGTGTGTGTATGAGTGAGGAGCTGTATGTGTGTATATAAGTATATAAATATGTGTGTATGAGTGAAGAGTGTACTACGTGCAGGGTGTGCAATATGTGCAGGGGGGTGTACTATGTGCAGTGTGTGTACTATGTGCAGGGTGTGTGTACTATGTGCAGGGTGTGTGTACTATGTGTAGGTTGTGTACTATGTGCAGGGTGTGTACTATGTGCAGTGTGTACTATGTGCAGGAGGTGTACTATGTGCAGGGTGTACTATGTGCAGGGTGTACTGTGTGCAGTGGGTGTGTACTATGTGCAGGGGCTGTGTACTATGTGCAGGGGCTGTGTACTATGTGCAGGGTGTACTATGTGCAGGGTGTACTATGTGCAGGGGGTGTGTACTCCGTGCAGGGTGTGTACTATGTGCAGGGTGTACTATGTGCAGGGGTTGTGTACTATGTGCAGGGTGTGTACTATGTGCAGAGTGTATACTATGTGCAGTGTGTACTATGTGCAGGGTGTGTACTATGTGCAGGGGGTGTGTACTATGTGCAGGGGGTGTACTATGTTCAGGGGGTCTACTATGTGCAGGGTGTACTATGTGCAGGGGGTGTATAATGTGCAGTGTGTACTATGTGCAGGGGGTGTACTATATGCAGGGGGTGTACTATGTGCAGGGTGTGTACTTTTTTCATGGTGTGTACTATGTGCAGGGGGCGTGCTATGTGCAGGGGGTGTACTATGTGCAGGGTGTGTACTATGTGCAGAGTGTATACTATGTGCAGTGTGTACTATGTGCAGGGTGTGTACTATGTGCAGGGGGTGTGTACTATGTGCAGTGTGTACTATGTGCAGGGGGTGTGTACTATGTGTAGGGGGTGTGTACTATGTGCAGGGGGTGTGTACTATGTGCAGTGTGTACTATGTGCAGGGTGTGTACTATGTGCAGGGGG